>NW_027423196.1:0-150579 GCF_048934315.1 Petromyzon marinus
GCTCTGGACCGCCCTGGACCGCCCGGGACCGCCCTGGAACGCCCGGGACTGCCCGGGACCGCCCGGGACCGCCCAGGACCGCCCGGGACCGCCCCAGACCGCCCGGGACCGCCCCGGACCGCCCGGGACCGCCCTAGAACGCCCGGGACCGCCCAGGATCACCCGGGACCGCCCTGGACCGCCCGGGACCGACCTGGAACGCCCGGGACCGCCCGGGACCGCCCGGGACCGCCCGGGACCGCCCGGGACCGCCCGGGACCGCCTGGGACCGCCCCAGACCGCACGGGACCGCCCGGGACCGCCCGGGACCGCCCAGGACCGCCCCGGACCGCCCAGGACCGGCTCGGACCGCCCGGGACTGCCCAGGACCGCCCGGGACCGCCCGGGACCGCCCGGGACCGCCCGGGACCGCCCGGGACCGCCAAGGACCGCCCTGGAACGCCCGGGACCGCCCAGGACCGCCCGGAACCGCGCTGGACCGCCTGGGACCGCCCGAGACCGCCCGGGACCGCCCCGGGACCGCCCGGGACCGCCCCGGACCGCCTGGGACCGCACCCGGACCGCCCAGGACCACACCCGGACTGCCCGGGACCGCCCCGGACCGCCCAGGACCGCCCGGGACCGCCCGGGACCGCCCGGGATCGCCCGGGACCGCCCGGGACCGCCCGGGACCGCCCGGGACCGCCCGGGACCGCCCGGGATCGCTTCGGACCGCCCGGGACCGCCCGGGACCGCCCGGGACCGCCTCGGACTGCCCGGGACCGCCCCGGACCGCCCACGACCGCCCTGGAATGCCCGGGACCGCTCGGGACCGCCCGGGACCGCCCGGACCGCCCGGGACCGCCTTGGACCGCCGGGATCGCCCAGGACCGCCCTGGAACGCCCGGGACCGCCCGGGACCGCACGGGACCGCTCTGGACCGCCCTGGACCGCCCGGGACCGCCCTGGAATGCCCGGGACTGCCCGGGACCGCCCGGGACCGCCCGGGACCGCCCGGGACCGCCCGGGACCACCCGGGACCGCCCGGGACTGCCCCGGACCGCCCGGGACCGCCCGGGACTGCCCGGGACCGCACGGGACCGCCCGGGACCGCCCGGGACCGGCCCGGACCGCCCGGGACCGCCTCGGACCGCCCGGGACCGCCCAGGACCGCCCGGGACCGCCTCGGACCGCCCGGGACCGCCCGGGACCGCCCGGGACCGCCCGGGACCGCCTGGGACCGCCTGGGACCGCCCCAGACCACACGTGACCGCACGGGACCGCCCGGGACCGCCCAGGACCGCCACGGACCGCCCAGGACCGCCTCGGACCGCCCGGGACTGCCCAGGACCGCCCGGGACCGCCCGGGACCGCCCGGGACCGCCCGGGACCGCCCGGGACCGCCCGGGACCGCCAAGGACCGCCCTGGAACGCCCGGGACCGCCCAGGACCGCCCGGAACCGCGCTGGACCGCCCGGGACCGCCCGAGACCGCCCGGGACCGCCCGGGACCGCCCGGGACCGCCCCGGACCGCCTGGAACCGCACCCGGACCGCCCAGGACCACACCCGGACTGCCCGGGACCGCCCCGGACCGCCCAGGACCGCCCGGGACCGCCCAGGACCGCCCGGGATCGCCCGGGACCGCCCGGGACCGCCCGGGACCGCCCGGGACCGCCCGGGACCGCCCGGGACCGCCTCGGACCGCCCGGGACCGCCCGGACCGGCCGGGACTGCCCGGGACCGCCCGGGACCGCCCCATACCGCCCGGGACCGCCCCGGACCGCCCGGGACCGCCCTAGAACGCCCGGGACCGCCCGGGACCACCCGGGACCGCCCCGGACCGCCCGGGACCGCCTCGGACCGCCCGGGACCGCCCGGGACCGCCTCGGACCGCCCCGGGACCGCCCGGACCGCCCGGAACCGCCCCGGACCGCCCGGGACCGCCCCGGACCGCCCGGGACCGCACCCGGACCGCCCAGGACCACACCTGGACCGCCCGGGACCGCCCCGGACCGCCCGGGACCGCCCGGACCGCCCGGGACCGCGTCGGACCGCCCGGGACCTCCAAGGACCGCCCAGGAACGCCCGGGACCGCCTGGGACCGCCTGGGACCGCCCTGGACCGCCCGGGACCGCCCTGGAACGCCTGGGACCGCCCGGGACTGCCCGGGACCGCCCGGGACCGCCCTGGACCGCGCGGGACCACCCGGGACCGCCCGGGACCGCCCCGGACCGCCGGGACCGCCCGGGACCGCCCGGGACCGCACGGGACCGCCCGGGACCGCCCGGGACCGCCTGGGACCGCCCCGGACCGCCCGGGACCGCCTCGGACCGCCCAGTACCGCCCAGAACCGCCGGGACCGCCCCGGACCGCCCGGGACCGCCCCGTATTGCCCGGGATCGCCCTAGAACGCGCGGGACCGCCCGGGACCGCCCTAGAACGCCCGGGACCGCCCGGGACCACCCGGGACCGCCCCGGACCGCCCGGGACCGCCTCGGACCGCCCGGGACCGCCCGGGACCGCCTCGGACCGCCCCGGGACCGCCCCGGACCGCCCGGGACCGCCCCGGACCGCCCGGGACCGCCCCGGACCGCCCGGGACCGCACCCGGACCGCCCAGGACCACACCTGGACCGCCCGGGACCGCCCCGGACCGCCCGGGACCGCCCGGACCGCCCGGGACTGCGTCGGACCGCCCGGGACCTCCAAGGACCGCCCTGGAACGCCCGGGACCGCCTGGGACCGCCTGGGACCGCCCTGGACCGCCCGGGACCGCCCTGGAACGCCTGGGACCGCCCGGGACCGCCCGGGACCGCCCGTGACCGCCCTGGACCGCGCGGGACCGCCTCGGACCGCCCGGGACCGCCTCGGACCGCCCGGGACCGCCCAGGACCGCCCGGGACCGCCTCGGACCGCCCGGGACCGCCCGGGACCGCCCGGGACCGCCCGGGACCGCCTGGGACCGCCTGGGACCGCCCCAGACCACACGTGACCGCACGGGACCGCCCGGGACCGCCCAGGACCGCCCCGGACCGCCCAGGACCGCCTCGGACCGCCCGGGACTGCCCAGGACCGCCCGGGACCGCCCGGGACCGCCCGGGACCGCCCGGGACCGCCCGGGACCGCCCGGGACCGCCAAGGACCGCCCTGGAACGCCCGGGACCGCCCAGGACCGCCCGGAACCGCGCTGGACCGCCCGGGACCGCCCGAGACCGCCCGGGACCGCCCGGGACCGCCCGGGACCGCCCCGGACCGCCTGGAACCGCACCCGGACCGCCCAGGACCACACCCGGACTGCCCGGGACCGCCCCGGACCGCTCAGGACCGCCCGGGACCGCCCGGGACCGCCCGGGATCGCCCGGGACCGCCCGGGACCGCCCGGGACCGCCCAGGACCGCCCGGGACCGCCCGGGACCGCCTCGGACCGCCCGGGACCGCCCGGGACCGGCCGGGACTGCCCGGGACCGCCCGGGACCGCCCCATACCGCCCGGGACCGCCCCGGACCGCCCGGGACCGCCCTAGAACGCCCGGGACCGCCCGGGACCACCCGGGACCGCCCCGGACCGCCCGGGACCGCCTCGGACCGCCCGGGACCGCCCGGGACCGCCTCGGACCGCCCCGGGACCGCCCCGGACCGCCCGGAACCGCCCCGGACCGCCCGGGACCGCCCCGGACCGCCCGGGACCGCACCCGGACCGCCCAGGACCACACCTGGACCGCCCGGGACCGCCCCGGACCGCCCGGGACCGCCCGGACCGCCCGGGACCGCGTCGGACCGCCCGGGACCTCCAAGGACCGCCCAGGAACGCCCAGGACCGCCTGGGACCGCCTGGGACCGCCCTGGACCGCCCGGGACCGCCCTGGAACGCCTGGGACCGCCCGGGACTGCCCGGGACCGCCCGGGACCGCCCTGGACCGCGCGGGACCACCCGGGACCGCCCGGGACCGCCCCGGACCGCCGGGACCGCCCGGGACCGCCCGGGACCGCACGGGACCGCCCGGGACCGCCCGGGACCGCCTGGGACCGCCCCGGACCGCCCGGGACCGCCTCGGACCGCCCAGTACCGCCCAGAACCGCCGGACCGCCCCGGACCGCCCGGGACCGCCCCGTATTGCCCGGGATCGCCCTAGAACGCCCGGGACCGCCCGGGACCGCCCTAGAACGCCCGGGACCGCCCGGGACCACCCGGGACCGCCCCGGACCGCCCGGGACCGCCTCGGACCGCCCGGGACCGCCCGGGACCGCCTCGGACCGCCCCGGGACCGCCCCGGACCGCCCGGGACCGCCCCGGACCGCCCGGGACCGCCCCGGACCGCCCGGGACCGCACCCGGACCGCCCAGGACCACACCTGGACCCGCCCGGGACCGCCCCGGACCGCCCGGGACCGCCCGGACCGCCCGGGACTGCGTCGGACCGCCCGGGACCTCCAAGGACCGCCCTGGAACGCCCGGGACCGCCTGGGACCGCCTGGGACCGCCCTGGACCGCCCGGGACCGCCCTGGAACGCCTGGGACCGCCCGGGACCGCCCGGGACCGCCCGTGACCGCCCTGGACCGCGCGGGACCACCCGGGACCGCCCGGGACCGCCCGGACCGCCGGGACCGCCCGGGACCGCCCGGGACCGCACGGGACCGCCCGGGACCGCCCGGGACCGCCTGGGACCGCCCCGGACCGCCCGGGACCGCCTCGGACCGCCCAGTACCGCCCAGAACCGCCGGGACCGCCCCGGACCGCCCGGGACCGCCCCGTATTGCCCGGGATCGCCCTAGAACGCCGGGACCGCCCGGGACCGCCCAGGACTGCCCCGGACCGCCCGGGACCGCCTCGGACCGCCCGGGACCGCCCAGGACCGCCCGGGACCGCCCTGGACCGCCCGGGACCGCCCTGGAACGCCTGGGACCGCCCGGGATCGCCCAAAACCGCACGCGACCGCCCGGGACCGCCCGGGACCGCCCAGGACCGCCCTGGAACGCCCGGGACCGCCCGGGACCGCTCGGGACCGCCCTGGACCGCCCGCAACCGCCCTGGAACGCCCGGGACCGCCCGGGACCGCCCGGGACCGCCCGGGACCGCCCGGGACCGCCTGGGACCGCCCGGGACCGCCCCGGACCGCCCGGGACCGCCCGGGACCACCCGGCACCGCACGGGACCGCCCGGGACCGCCCGGGACCGCCCGGGACCGCACGGGAGCGGCCGGGACCGCCCGGGACCGCCCGGGACCGCCCGGGACCGCCCGGGACCGCCCGGGACCGCCCCGGACCGCCCGGGACCGCCCCAGACCACCCAGGACGGCCCCGGACCGCCCAGGACCGCCCCGGACTGCCCGGGAACGCCCGGGACCGCCTGGGACCGCCCCGGACCGCCCAGGACCGCCCGGGACTGCCCCGGACCGCCCCGGACCGCCCGGGACCGCCTCGGACCGCCTGGGACCGCCCCGGACCGCCCGGTACCGCCTCGGACCGCCCGGGACCGCCCCGGACCGCCCCGGGACCGCCCCGGATGGCCCGGGACCGCCCCGGACTGCCCGGGACCGCCCCGGACCGCCCGGGACCGCCCGGGACCGCCCGGGACCGCACGGGCCCGCCCGGGACCGCCCGGGACCGCCCGGGACCGCCCCGGACCGCCCGGGACCGCCTCGGACCGCCCGGGACCGCCCAGGACCGCCCGGGACCGCCTCGAACCGCCCGGGACCGCCCCGGACCGCCCGGGACCGCCCTGGAATGCCCGGGACCGCTCGGGACCGGCCGGGACCGCCTGGACCGCCCGGGACCGCCTCGGACCGCCGGGACCGCCCAGGACCGCCCTGGAACGCCCGGGAACGCCCAGGACCGCCCGGGACCGCTCTGGACCGCCCTGGACCGCCCGGGACCGCCCTGGAACGCCCGGGACTGCCCGGGACCGCCCGGGACCGCCCAGGACCGCCCGGGACCGCCCCAGACCGCCCGGGACCGCCCCGGACCGCCCGGGACCACCCTAGAACGCCCGGGACCGCCCAGGATCACCCGGGACCGCCCTGGACCGCCCGGGACCGACCTGGAACGCCCGGGACCGCCCGGGACCGCCCGGGACCGCCCGGGACCGCCCGGGACCGCCCGGGACCGCCTGGGACCGCCCCAGACCGCACGGGACCGCCCGGGACCGCCCGGGACCGCCCAGGACCGCCCCGGACCGCCCAGGACCGGCTCGGACCGCCCGGGACTGCCCAGGACCGCCCGGGACCGCCCGGGACCGCCCGGGACCGCCCGGGACCGCCCGGGACCGCCAAGGACCGCCCTGGAACGCCCGGGACCGCCCAGGACCGCCCGGAACCGCGCTGGACCGCCTGGGACCGCCCGAGACCGCCCGGGACCGCCCGGGACCGCCCGGGACCGCCCCGGACCGCCTGGGACCGCACCCGGACCGCCCAGGACCACACCCGGACTGCCCGGGACCGCCCCGGACCGCCCAGGACCGCCCGGGACCGCCCGGGACCGCCCGGGATCGCCCGGGACCGCCCGGGACCGCCCGGGACCGCCCGGGACCGCCCGGGACCGCCCGGGATCGCTTCGGACCGCCCGGGACCGCCCGGGACCGCCCGGGACCGCCTCGGACTGCCCGGGACCGCCCCGGACCGCCCAGGACCGCCCTGGAATGCCCGGGACCGCTCGGGACCGCCCGGGACCGCCCGGACCGCCCGGGACCGCCTTGGACCGCCGGGATCGCCCAGGACCGCCCTGGAACGCCCGGGACCGCCCGGGACCGCACGGGACCGCTCTGGACCGCCCTGGACCGCCCGGGACCGCCCTGGAATGCCCGGGACTGCCCGGGACCGCCCGGGACCGCCCGGGACCGCCCGGGACCGCCCGGGACCACCCGGGACCGCCCGGGACTGCCCCGGACCGCCCGGGACCGCCCGGGACTGCCCGGGACCGCACGGGACCGCCCGGGACCGCCCGGGACCGCCCCGGACCGCCCGGGACCGCCTCGGACCGCCCGGGACCGCCCAGGACCGCCCGGGACCGCCTCGGACCGCCCGGGACCGCCCCGGACCGCCCGGGACCGCCCTAGAACGCCCGGGACCGCCCAGGATCACCCGGGACCGCCCTGGACCGCCCGGGACCGACCTGGAACGCCCGGGACCGCCCGGGACCGCCCGGGACCGCCCGGGACCGCCCGGGACCGCCCGGGACCGCCTGGGACCGCCCCAGACCGCACGGGACCGCCCGGGACCGCCCGGGACCGCCCAGGACCGCCCCGGACCGCCCAGGACCGGCTCGGACCGCCCGGGACTGCCCAGGACCGCCCGGGACCGTCCGGGACCGCCCGGGACCGCCCGGCACCGCCCGGGACCGCCAAGGACCGCCCTGGAACGCCCGGGACCGCCCAGGACCGCCCGGAACCGCGCTGGACCGCCTGGGACCGCCCGAGACCGCCCGGGACCGCCCGGGACCGCCCGGGACCGCCCCGGACCGCCTGGAACCGCACCCGGACCGCCCAGGACCACACCCGGACTGCCCGGGACCGCCCCGGACCGCCCAGGACCGCCCGGGACCGCCCGGGACCGCCCGGGATCGCCCGGGACCGCCCGGGACCGCCCGGGACCGCCCGGGACCGCCCGGGACCGCCCGGGATCGCTTCGGACCGCCCGGGACCGCCCGGGACCGCCCGGGACCGCCTCGGACTGCCCGGGACCGCCCCGGACCGCCCAGGACCGCCCTGGAATGCCCGGGACCGCTCGGGACCGCCCGGGACCGCCCGGACCGCCCGGGACCGCCTTGGACCGCCGGGATCGCCCAGGACCGCCCTGGAACGCCCGGGACCGCCCGGGACCGCACGGGACCGCTCTGGACCGCCCTGGACCGCCCGGGACCGCCCTGGAATGCCCGGGACTGCCCGGGACCGCCCGGGACCGCCCGGGACCGCCCGGGACCGCCCGGGACCACCCGGGACCGCCCGGGACTGCCCCGGACCGCCCGGGACCGCCCGGGACTGCCCGGGACCGCACGGGACCGCCCGGGACCGCCCGGGACCGCCCCGGACCGCCCGGGACCGCCTCGGACCGCCCGGGACCGCCCAGGACCGCCCGGGACCGCCTCGGACCGCCCGGGACCGCCCCGGACCGCCCGGGACCGCCCTGGAATGCCCGGGACCGCTCGGGACCGCCCGGGACCTCCCGGACCGCCCGGGACCGCCTCGGACCGCCGGGACCGCCCAGGAGCGCCCTGGAACGCCCGGGACCGCCCGGGACCGCCCGGGACCGCTCTGGACCACCCTGGACTGCCTGGGACCGCCCTGGAACGCCCGGGACTGCCCGGGACCGCCCGGGACCACCCGGGATCGCCCGGGACCGCCCGGGACCACCCGGGACCGCCCGGGACCACCCCGGACCGCCCGGGACCGCCCGGGACCGCCCGGGACTGCACGGGACCGCCCGGGACCGCCCGGGACCGCCCGGGACCGCCCCGGACCGCCTGGGACCGCCTCGGACCGCCCGGGACCGCCCAGGACCGCCCTGGACCGCCCCGGACCGCCCGGGATTGCCCCGGACCGCCCGGGACCGCCCTAGAACGCCCGGGACCGCCCGGGACCACCCGGGACCTCCCCGGACCGCCCGGGACCGCCCGGGACCGCCTTGGACCGCCCGGGACCGCCCAGGACCGCCCGGGACCGCCCTGGACCGCCCGGGACCGCTATGGAACGCCCGGGACCGCCCGGGACCGCCCGGGACCGCCCGGGACCGCCCGGGACCGCCCGGGACCGCCCAGGACCGCTCTTGAACGCCCGGGACCGCCCGGGAACGCCCGGGACCGCCCTGGACCTCCCGGGACCGCCCTGGAACGCCCGGGACCGCCCGAGACCGCCCGGGACCGCCCGGGACCGCCCGGGACCGCCTGGAACCGCCCGGGACCGCCCCAGACCGCCCGGGACCGCCCGGGACCGCCCGGGACCGTCCGGGACCGCCCGGGACCGCCTGGGACCGCCCTGGACCGCCCGGGACCGCCCTGGAACGCCCGGGACCGTCCGGGACCGCCCGGGACCGTCCGGGACCGCCCGGGACCGCCTGGGACCGCCCGGGTCCGCCTGGGACCGCCCGGGACCGCCCCAGACCGCCCGGGACCGCCCGGGACCGCACGGGACCGCCCGGGACCGCCCGGGACCGCACGGGACCGCCCCGGACTGCCCGGGACCGCCTCGGACCGCCCGGGACCGCCCAGGACCGCCCGGGACCGCCCCGGACCACCCGCGACCGCCCCGGACCGCCCGTGACCGCCTTAGAACGCCCGGGACCGCCCGGGATCGCCCGGGACCGTCCCGGACCGCCCGGGACCACCTCGGACCTCCCGGGACCGCCCAGGACTGCCCGGGACCGCCCTGGACCGCCCGCGACCGCCCTGGAACCGCCCGGGACCGCCAAGGACCGCCCTGGAATGCCCGGGACCGCCCAGGACCGCCCAGAACCGCCCTGGACCGCCCGGGACCGCTCGAGACCGCCCGGGACCGCCGGGGACCGCCCGGGACCGCCCCGGACCGCCCGGGACCGCCTCGGACCGCCTGGGACCGCCCCGGACCGCCCGGTACCGCCTCGGACCGCCCGGGACCGCCCCGGACCGCCCCGGGACCGCCCCGGACGGCACGGGACCGCCCCAGACTGCCCGGGACCGCCCCGGATCGCCCGGGACCGCCCGGGACCGCCCGGGACCGCACGGGCCCGCCCGGGACCGCCCGGGACCGCCCGGGACCGCCCCGGACCGCCCGGGACCGCCTCGGACCGCCCGGGACCGCCCAGGACCGCCCGGGACCGGCTCGGACCGCCCGGGACCGCCCCGGACCGCCCGGGACCACCCTGGAATGCCCGGGACCGGTCGGGACCGCCCGGGACCGCCTGGACCGCCCGGGACCGCCTCGGACCGCCGGGACCGCCCAGGACCGCCCTGGAACGCCCGGGACCGCCCGGGACCGCCCCGGACCGCTCTGGACCGCCCTGGACCGCCCGGGACCGCCCTGGAACGCCCGGGACTGCCCGGGACCGCCCGGGACCGCCCGGGACCGCCCAGGACCGCCCGGGACCGCCCCAGACCGCCCGGGACCGCCCCGGACCGCCCGGGACCGCCCTAGAACGCCCGGGACCGCCCGGGACCACCCGGGACCGCCCCGGACCGCCCGGGACGGCCTCGGACCGCCCGGGACCGCCCAGGACCGCCCGGGACCGCCCTGGACCGCCCGGGACCGCCCGGGACCGCCCGGGACCGCCCTGGAATGCCCGGGACTGCCCGGGACCGCCCGGGACCGCCCAGGACCGCCCGGGACCGCCCTGGACCGCCCGGGACCGCGCTGGACCGCCCGGGACCGCCCTGGAATGCCCGGGACTGCCCGGGACCGCCCGGGACCGCCCGGGACCGCCCGGGACCGCCCGGGACCACCCGGGACCGCCCGGGACCGCCCCGGACTGCCCGGGACCGCCCGGGACCGCCCGGGACCGCCCGGGACCGCCCGGGACCGCCCGGGACCGCCCGGGACCGCCCCGGACCGCCCGGGACCGCCTCGGACCGCTCGGGACCGCCCAGGACCGCCCGGGACCGCCTCGGACCGCCCGGGACCGCCCCGGACCGCCCGGGACCGCCCTGGAATGCCCGGGACCGCTCGGGACCGCCCGGGACCTCCCGGACCGCCCGGGACCGCCTCGGACCGCCGGGACCGCCCAGGAGCGCCCTGGAACGCCCGGGACCGCCCGGGACCGCCCGGGACCGCTCTGGACCGCCCTGGACCGCCTGGGACCGCCCTGGAACGCCCGGGACTGCCCGGGACCGCCCGGGACCGCCCGGGACCGCCCGGGACCACCCGGGACCGCCCGGGACCACCCCTGACCGCCCGGGACCGCCCGGGACCGCCCGGCAACGCACGGGACCGCCCGGGACCGCCCGGGACCGCCCGGGACCGCCCCGGACCGCCTGAGACCGCCTCGGACCGCCCGGGACCGCCCAGGACCGCCCGGGACCGCCCCGGACCGCCCGGGACCGCCCCGGACCGCCCGGGACCGCCCTAGAACGCCCGGGACCGCCCGGGACCACCCGGGACCGCCCCAGACCGCCCGGGACCGCCCGGGACCGCCTTGGACCGCCCGGGACCGCCCAGGACCGCCAGGGACCGCCCTGGACCGCCCGGGACCGCTATGGAACGCCCGGGACCGCCCGGGACCGCCCGGGACCGCCCGGGACCGCCCGGGACCGCCCGGGACTGCCCAGGACCGCTCTTGAACGCCCGGGACCGCCCGGGACCGCCCGGGACCGCCCTGGACCTCCCGGGACCGCCCTGGAACGCCCGGGACCGCCCGAGACCGCCCGGGACCGCCCGGGACCGCCCGGGACCGCCTGGGACCGCCCGGGACCGCCCCAGACCGCCCGGGACCGCCCGGGACCGCCCGGGACCGCACGGGACCGCCCGGGACCTCCCGGGACCGCCCTGGACCGCCCGGGACCGCCCTGGAACGCCCGGGACCGTCCGGGACCGCCCGGGACCGCCTGGGACCGCCCGGGACCGCTTGGGACCGCCCGGGACCGCCCCAGACCGCCCGGGACCGCCCGGGACCGCACGGGACCGCCCGGGACCGCCCGGGACCGCCCGGGACCGCCCCGGACCGCCCGGGACCGCCTCGGACCGCCCGGGACCGCGCAGGACCGCCCGGGACCGCCCCGGACCACCCGCGACCGCCCCGGACCGCCCGTGACCGCCCTAGAACGCCCGGGACCGCCCGGGATCGCCCGGGACCGTCCAGGACCGCCCGGGACCACCTTGGACCTCCCGGGACCGCCCAGGACTGCCCGGGACCGCCCTGGACCGCCCGCGACCGCCCTGGAACGCCCGGGACCGCCCGGGACCGCCCGGGACCGCCTGGGACCGCCCGGGACCGCCAAGGACCGCCCTGGAATGCCCGGGACCGCCCAGGACCGCCCAGAACCGCCCTGGACCGCCCGGGACCGCCCGAGACCGCCCGGGACCGCCCGGGACCGCCCGGGACCGCCCCGGACCGCCCGGGACCGCCTCGGACCGCCTGGGACCGCCCCGGACCGCCCGGTACCGCCTCGGACCGCCCGGGACCGCCCCGGACCGCCCCGGGACCGCCACTGACGGCCCGGGACCGCCCAGGACTGCCCGGGACCGCCCCGGACCGCCCGGGACCGCCCGGGACCGCCCGGGACCGCACGGGCCCGCCCGGGACCGCCCGGGACCACCCGGGACCGCCCCGGACCGCCCGGGACCGCCTCGGACCGCCCGGGACCGCCCAGGACCGCCCGGGACCGCCTCGGACCGCCCGGGACCGCCCCGGACCGCCCGGGACCGCCCTGGAATGCCCGGGACCGCTCGGGACCGCCCGGGACCGCCTGGACCGCCCGGGACCGCCTCGGACCGCCGGGACCGCCCAGGACCGCCCTGGAACGCCCGGGACCGCCCGGGACCGCCCTGGACGCTCTGGACTGCCCTGGACCGCCCGGGACCGCCCTGGAACGCCCGGGACTGCCCGGGACCGCGCGGGACCGCCCAGGACCGCCCGGGACTGCCCCAGACCGCCCGGGACCGCCCCGGACCGACCGGGACCGCCCTAGAATGCCCGGGACCGCCCGGGACCACCCGGGACCGCCCCGGACCGCCCGGGACGGCCTCGGACCGCCCGGGACCGCCCAGGACCGCCCGGGACCGCCCTGGACCGCCCGGGACCGCCCGGGACCGCCCGGGACCGCCTCGGACCGCCCCGGGACCGCCCCGGACCGCCCGGGACCGCCCCGGACCGCCCGCGACCGCCCCGACCGCCCGGGACCGCACCCGGACCGCCCAGGACCACACCCGGACCGCCCGGGACCGCCCCGGACCGCCCGGGACCGCCCGGACCGCCCGGGACCGCCTCGGACCGCCCGGGACCTCCCAGGACCGCCCTGGAACGCCCGGGACCGCCCGGGACCACCTGGGACCGCCCTGGACCGCCCGGGACCGCCCTGGAACGGCCAGGACCGCCCGGGACCACCCGACCGCCCGGGACCGCCCTGGACTGCGCGGGACCACCCGGGACCGCCCGGGACCGCCCCGGACCGCCCGGGACTGCCCGGGACCGCCCGGGACCGCACGGGACCGCCCGGGACCGCCCGGGACCGCCTGGGACCGCCCCGGACCGCCCGGGACCGCCTCGGACCGCGCGGTACCGCCCAGGACCGCCGGGACCGCCCTGGACCGCCCGGGACCGCCCCGGACCGCCCGGGACCGCCCTAGAACGCCCGGGACCGCCCGGGACCGCCCAGGACTGCCCCGGACCGCCCGGGACCGCCTCGGACCGCCCGGGACCGCCCAGGACCGCCCGGGACCGCCCTGGACCGCCCGGGACCGCCCTGGAACGCCCGGGACCGCCCGGGATCGCCCGGGACCGCCCGGGACCGCCCGGGACCGCCCGGGACCGCCCGGGACCGCCCAGGACCGCCCTGGAACGCCCGGGACCGCCCGGGACCGCTCGGGACCGCCCTGGACCGCCCGCGACCGCCCTGGAACGCCCGGGACCGCCCGGGACCGCCCGGGACCGCCCGGGACCGCCTGGACCGCTCGGGACCGCCCCGGACCGCCCGGGACCGCCCGGGACCACCCGGGACCGCACGGGACCGCCCGGGACCGCCCGGGACCGCCCGGGACCGCACGGGACCGGCTGGGACCGCCCGGGACTGCCCGGGACAGCCCGGGACCGCCCGGGAGCGCCCGGGACCGCCTGGACCGCCTGGGACCGCCTCGGACCGCCGGGACCGCCCAGGAACGCCCTGGAACGCCCGGGACCGCCCGGGACTGCCCCGGACCGCTCTGGACTGCCCTGAACCGCCCGGGACCGCCCTGGAACGCCCGGGACTGCCCGGGACCGCCCGGGACCGCCCAGGACCGCCCGGGACCGCCCCAGACCGCCCGGGACCGCCCCGGACCGCCCAGGACCGCCCTAAAACGCCCGGGACCGCCCAGGACCACCCGGGACCGCCCCGGACCGCCCGGGACGGCCTCGGACCGCCCAGGACCGCCCAGGACCGCCGGGACCGCCCTGGACCGCCCGGGACCGCCCAAGACCGCCCGGGACCGCCTCGGACCGTCCCGGGACCGCCCCGGACCGCCCGGGACCGCCCCGGACCGCCCGGGACCGCCCCGGACCGCCCGGGACCGCACCCGGACCGCCCAGGACCACACCCGGACCGCCCGGGACCGCCCCGGACCGCCCGGGACCGCCCGGACCGCCCGGACCGCCTCGGACCGCCCGGGGACCTCCCAGGACCGCCCTGGAACGCCCGGGACCGCCCGGGACCGCCTGGGACCGCCCTGGACCGCCCGGGACCGCCCTGGAACGCCCAGGACCGCCCGGGACCGCCCGGGACCGCCCGGGACTGCCCTGGACCGCGCGGGACCACCCGGGACCGCCCGGGACCGCCCCGGACCGCCCGGGACCGCCCGGGACCGCCTGGGACCGCCCCCGACCGCCCGGGACCGCCTCGGACCGCCCGGTACCGCCCAGGACCGCCGGGACCGCCCGGACCGCCCGGGACCGCCCCGGACCGCCCGGGACCGCCCTAGAACGCCCGGGACCGCCCGGGACCGCTCAGGACTGCCCCGGACCGCCCGGGACCGCCTCGGACCGCCCGGGACCGCCCAGGACCGCCCGGGACCGCCCTGGACCGCCCGGGACCGCCCTGGAATGCCCGGGACCGCCCAGGATCGCCCGGGACCGCCCGGGACCGCCCGGGACCGCCCAGGACCGCCCTGCAACGCCCGGGACCGCCCGGGACCGCTCGGGACCGCCCTGGACCGCCCGCGACCGCCCTGGAACGCCCGGGACCGCCCGGGACCGCCTGGGACGGCCCGGGACCGCCCGGGACCGCCTGGGACCGCCCCGGACCACCCCGGACCGCCCAGGACCGCCTGGGACCACCCGGGACCGCACGGGACCGCCCGGGACCGCCTGGGACCGCCCGGGACCGCACGGGACCGGCCGGGACCGCCCGGGACCGCCCGGGACCGCCCGGGACCGCCCGCGACCGCCCGGGACCGCCCCGGACCGCCCGGGACCGCCCCGGACCACCCGGGACGGCCCCGGACCGCCCAGGACCGCCCCGGACTGCCCTGGAACGCCCGGGACCGCCTGGGACCGCCCCGGACCGCCCGGGACCGCCCGGGACCGCCTCGGACCGCCTGGGACCGCCCCGGACCGCCCGGTACCGCCTCGGACCGCCCGGGACCGCCCCGGACCGCCCCGGGACCGCCCCGGACGGCCCGGGACCGCCCCGGACTGCCCGGGACCGCCCCGGACCGCCCGGGACCGCCCGGGACCACCCGGGACCGCACGGGCCCGCCCGGGACCGCCCGGGACTGCCCGGGACTGCCCCGGACCGCCCGGGACCGCCTCGGACCGCCCGGGACCGCCCAGGACCGCCCGGGACCGCCTCGGACCGCTCGGGACCGCCCCGGACCGCCCGGGACCGCCCTGGAATGCCCGGGACCGCTCGGGACCACCCGGGACCGCCTGGACCGCCCTGGACCGCCCCGGACCGCCCTGGAACGCCCGGGACTGCCCGGGACCGCCCGGGACCGCCCAGGACCGCCCGGGACCGCCCCAGACCACCCGGGACCGCCCCGGACCGCCCGGGACCGCCCTAGAACGCCCGGGACCGCCCGGGACCACCCGGGACCGCCCCGGACCGCCCGGGACCGCCTCGGACCGCCCGGGACCGCCCAGGACCGCCCGGGATCGCCCAGGACCGCCCGGAACCGCGCTGGACCGCCCGGGACCGCCCGAGACCGCCCGGGAGCGCCCGGGACCACCCGGGACCGCCCCGGACCGCCTGGGACCGCACCCGGACCGCCCAGGACCACACCCGGACTGCCCGGGACCGCCCCGGACCGCCCAGGACCGCCCGGGACCGCCCGGGACCGCCTGGGATCGCCCGGGACCGCCCGGGACCGCCCGGGACCGCCCGGGACCGCCCGGGATCGCCCGGCCCGGGACCGCCTCGGACCGCCCGGGACCGCCCAGGAACGCCCGGGACCGCCTCGGACCGCCCGGGACCGCCCCGGACCGCCCAGGACCGCCCTGGAATGCCCGGGACCGCTCGGGACCGCCCGGAACCGCCCGGACCGCCCGGGACCGCCTCGGACCGCTGGGATCGCCCAGGACCGCCCTGGAACGCCCAGGACCGCCCGGGACCACCCGGGACCGCTCTGGACCGCCCTGGACCGCCCGGGACCGCCCTGGAACGCCCGGGACTGCCCGGGACCGCCCGGGACCGCCCGGGACCGCCCGGGACCGCCCGGGACCACCCGGGACCGCCCGGGACCGCCCCGGACCGCCCGGGACCGCCCGGGACCGTCCGGGACCGCACGGGACCGCCCGGGACCGCCTGGGACCGCCCGGGACCGCCCGGGACCCCTCGACCGCCCGGGACCGCCCAGGACCGCCCGGGACCGCCTCGGACCGCCCGGGACCGCCCGGACCGCCCGGGACTGCCCTGGGAATGCCCGGGACCGCTCGGGACCGCCCGGGACCGCCCGGACCGCCCGGGACCGCCTCGGACCGCCCGGACCGCCCAGGACCGCCTTGGAACGCCCGGGACCGCCCGGGACCGCCCGGGACCGCTCTGGACCGCCCTGGACCGCCTGGGACCGCCCTGGAACGCCCGGGACTGCCCGGGACCGCCCGGTACCGCCCAGGACCGCCGGGACCGCCCGGACCGCCCGGGACCGCCCCGGACCGCCCGGGACCGCCCTAGAACGCCCGGGACCGCCCGGGACCGCTCAGGACTGCCCCGGACCGCCCGGGACCGCCTCGGACCGCCCGGGACCGCCCAGGACCGCCCGGGACCGCCCTGGACCGCCCGGGACCGCCCTGGAATGCCCGGGACCGCCCAGGATCGCCCGGGACCGCCCGGACCGCCCGGGACCGCCCAGGACCGCCCTGCAACGCCCGGGACCGCCCGGGACCGCTCGGGACCGCCCTGGACCGCCCGCGACCGCCCTGGAACGCCCGGGACCGCCCGGGACCGCCTGGGACGGCCCGGGACCGCCCGGGACCGCCTGGGACCGCCCCGGACCACCCCGGACCGCCCAGGACCGCCTGGGACCACCCGGGACCGCACGGGACCGCCCGGGACCGCCTGGGACCGCCCGGGACCGCACGGGACCGGCCGGGACCGCCCGGGACCGCCCGGGACCGCCCGGGACCGCCCGCGACCGCCCGGGACCGCCCCGGACCGCCCGGGACCGCCCCGGACCACCCGGGACGGCCCCGGACCGCCCAGGACCGCCCCGGACTGCCCTGGAACGCCCGGGACCGCCTGGGACCGCCCGGACCGCCGGGACCGCCCGGGACCGCCTCGGACCGCCTGGGACCGCCCCGGACCGCCCGGTACCGCCTCGGACCGCCCGGGACCGCCCCGGACCGCCCCGGGACCGCCCCGACGGCCCGGGACCGCCCCGGACTGCCCGGGACCGCCCCGGACCGCCCGGGACCGCCCGGGACCACCCGGGACCGCACGGGCCCGCCCGGGACCGCCCGGGACTGCCCGGGACTGCCCCGGACCGCCCGGGACCGCCTCGGACCGCCCGGGACCGCCCAGGACCGCCCGGGACCGCCTCGGACCGCTCGGGACCGCCCCGGACCGCCCGGGACCGCCCTGGAATGCCCGGGACCGCTCGGGACCCACCCGGGACCGCCTGGACCGCCCTGGACCGCCCCGGACCGCCCTGCGGGACCGCCCGGGACCGCCCAGGACCGCCCGGGACCGCCCCAGACCACCCGGGACCGCCCCGGACCGCCGGGACCGCCCTAGAACGCCCGGGACCGCCCGGGACCACCCGGGACCGCCCCGGACCGCCCGGGACCGCCTCGGACCGCCCGGGACCGCCCAGGACCGCCCGGGATCGCCCAGGACCGCCCGGAACCGCGCTGGACCGCCCGGGACCGCCCGAGACCGCCCGGGAGCGCCCGGGACCACCCGGGACCGCCCGGACCGCCTGGGACCGCACCCGGACCGCCCAGGACCACACCCGGACTGCCCGGGACCGCCCCGGACCGCCCAGGACCGCCCGGGACCGCCCGGGACCGCCTGGGATCGCCGGGACCGCCCGGGACCGCCCGGGACCGCCCGGGACCGCCCGGGATCGCCCGGGACCGCCTCGGACCGCCCGGGACCGCCCAGGAACGCCCGGGACCGCCTCGGACCGCCCGGGACCGCCCCGGACCGCCCAGGACCGCCCTGGAATGCCCGGGACCGCTCGGGACCGCCCGGAACCGCCCGGACCGCCCGGGACCGCCTCGGACCGCCGGGATCGCCCAGGACCGCCCTGGAACGCCCAGGACCGCCCGGGACCACCCGGACCGCTCTGGACCGCCCTGGACCGCCCGGGACCGCCTGGAACGCCCGGGACTGCCCGGGACCGCCCGGGACCGCCCGGGACCGCCCGGGACCGCCCGGGACCACCCGGACCGCCCGGGACCGCCCCGGACCGCCCGGGACCGCCCGGGACCGTCCGGGACCGCACGGGACCGCCCGGGACCGCCTGGGACCGCCCCGGGACCGCCCGGGACCGCCTCGGACCGCCCGGGACCGCCCAGGACCGCCCGGGACCGCCTCGGACCGCCCGGGACCGCCCCGGACCGCCCGGGACTGCCCTGGAATGCCCGGGACCGCTCGGGACCGCCCGGGACCGCCCGGACCGCCCGGGACCGCCTCGGACCGACCGGACCGCCCAGGACCGCCTTGGAACGCCCGGGACCGCCCGGGACCGCCCGGGACCGCTCTGGACCGCCCTGGACCGCCTGGGACCGCCCTGGAACGCCCGGGACTGCCCGGGACCGCCCGGGACCGCCCGGGACCGCCCGGGACCGCCCGCGACCACCCGGGACCGCCCGGGACCACCCCGGACCGCCCGGGACCGCCCGGGACCGCCTGGGGACTGCACGGGACCGCCCGGGACCGCCTGGGACCGCCCGGGACCGCCCCGGACCGCCTGGGACCGCCTCGGACCACCCGGGACCGCCCAGGACCGCCCGGGACCGCCCCGGACCGCCCGGGACTGCCCGGACCGCCCGGGACGCCCCGGACCGCCCCGGATCGCCCGGGACTGCCCAGGACCGCCCGGGACCGCCCCGGACCACCCGGGACGGCCCCGGACCGCCCAGGACCGCCCCGGACTGCCCTGGAACGCCCGGGACCGCCTGGGACCGCCCCGGACCGCCCGGGACCGCCCGGGACCGCCTCGGACCGCCTGGGACCGCCCCGGACCGCCCGGTACCGCCTCGGACCCCCGGACCGCCCGGGACCGCCCCGGACCGCCCCGGGACCGCCCCGGACGGCCCGGGGACCGCCCGGACTGCCCGGGACCGCCCCGGACCGCCCGGGACCGCCCGGGACCACCCGGGACCGCACGGGCCCGCCCGGGACCGCCCGGGACCGCCCGGGACTGCCCCGGACCGCCCGGGACCGCCTCGGACCGCCCGGGACCGCCCAGGACCGCCCGGGACCGCCTCGGACCGCCCGGGACCGCCCCGGACCGCCCGGGACCGCCCCTGGAATGCCCGGGACCGCTCGGGACCACCCGGGACCGCCTGGACCGCCCTGGACCGCCCGGGACCGCCCTGGAACGCCCGGGACTGCCCGGGACCGCCCGGGACCGCCCAGGACCGCCCGGGACCGCCCCAGACCACCCGGGACCGCCCCGGACCGCCCGGGACCGCCCTAGAACGCCCGGGACCGCCCGGGACCACCCAGGACCGCCCCGGACCGCCCGGGACCGCCTCGGACCGCCCGGGACCGCCCAGGACCCGCCCGGGATCGCCCAGGACCGCCCGGAACCGCGCTGGACCGCCCGGGACCGCCCGAGACCGCCCGGGAGCGCCCGGGACCGCCCGGGACCGCCCCGGACCGCCTGGGACCGCACCCGGACCGCCCAGGACCACACCCGGTCTGCCCGGGACCGCCCCGGACCGCAAGGACCGCCCGGGACCGCCCGGGACCGCCTGGGATCGCCCGGGACCGCCCGGGACCGCCCGGGACCGCCCGGGACCGCCCGGGATCGCCCGGGACCGCCTCGGACCGCCCGGGACCGCCCAGGACCGCCCGGGACCGCCTCGACCGCCCGGGACCGCCCCGGACCGCCCAGGACCGCCCTGGAATGCCCGGGGACCGCTCGGGACCGCCCGGAACCGCCGGGACCGCCCGGGACCGCCCCGGACCGCCCGGGACCGCCTCGGACCGCCCGGGACCGCCCAGGACCGCCCGGGACTGCCTCGGACCGCCCAGGACCGCCCCGGACCGCCCGGGACTGCCCTGGAATGCCCGGACCGCTCGGGACCGCCCGGGACCACCCGGACCGCCCGGGACCGCCTCGGACCGCCCGGACCGCCCAGGACCGCCTTGGAACGCCCGGGACCGCCCGGGACCGCCCGGGACCGCTCTGGACCGCCCTGGACTGCCTGGGACCGCCCTGGAACGCCCGGGACTGCCCGGGACCGCCCGGGACCGCCCGGGACCGCCCGGGACCGCCCGGGACCACCCGGGACCGCCCGGGACCACCCCGGACCGCCCGGGACCGCCCGGGACCGCCTGGGACTGCACGGGACCGCCCGGGACCGCCCGGGACCGCCCGGGACCGCCCCGGACCGCCTGGGACCGCCTCGGACCACCCGGGACCGCCCAGGACCGCCCGGGACCGCCCCGGACCGCCCGGGACTGCCCCGGACCGCCCCGGGACCGCCCCGGACCGCCCCGGACCGCCCGGGACTGCCCAGGACCGCCCGGGACCGCCTGGACCGCCCGGGACCGCTATGGAACGCCCCGGACCGCCCGGGACCGCCCGGGACCTCCCGGGACCGCCGGGACCGCCCAGGACCGCTCTTGACGCTCGGACCCGGGACCGCCCGGGACCGCCCTGGACCTCCCGGGACCGCCCTGGAACGCCCGGGACCGCCCGGGACCGCCCGGGACCGCCCGGGACCGCCCGGGACCGCCTGGGACCGCCCGGGACCGCCCCAGACCGCCCGGGAACGCCCGGGACCGCCCGGACCGCACGGGACCGCCCGGGACCGCCCGGGACCGCCCTGGACCGCCCGGGACCGCCCTGGAACGCCCGGGACCGTCCGGGACCGCCCGGGACCGCCTGGGACCGCCCGGGACCGCCTGGGACCGCCCGGGACCGCCCCAGACCGCCCGGGACCGCCCGGGACCGCACGGGACCGCCCGGGGACCGCTCGGGACCGCCCGGGACCGCCCCGGACCGCCCGGGACAGCCTCGGACCGCCCGGGACCGCCCAGGACCGCCCGGGACGGCCCCGGACCACCCGCGACCGCCCCGGACCGCCCGTGACCGCCCTAGAACGCCCGGGACCGCCCGGGATCGCCCGGGACCGCCCCGGACCGCCCGGACCACCTCGGACCGGCCGGGACCGCCCAGGACTGCCCGGGACCGCCCCTGGACCGCCCGCGACCACCCTGGAACGCCCGGGACCGCCCGGGACCGCCCGCGACCACCTGGGACCGCCCGGGACCGCCAAGGACCGCCCTGGAACGCCCGGGACCGCCCAGGACCGCCCAGAACCGCCCTGGACCGCCCGGGACTGCCCGAGACCGCCCGGGACCGCCCGGGACCGCCCGGGACCGCCCCCGGACCGCCCGGGACCGCACCCGGACCGCCCAGGACCACACCCGGACCACCCGGGACCGCCCCGGACCGCCCAGGACCGCCCGGGACCGCCCGGGACCGCCCGGGATCGCCCGGGACCGCCCGGGACCGCCCATGACCGCCCGGGACCGCCCAGGACCGCCCCGGACCGCTCGGGACCGCCTCGGACCGCCGGGACCGCACGGGACCGCCCAGGACCGCCCGGGACCGCCCTGGACCGCTCGGGACCGCCCTGGAACGCCCGGGACCGCCCGGGACCGCCCGGGACCACCCGGGACCGCCCGGGACCGCCTGGACCGCCCGGGACCGCCCCAGACCGCCCGGGACCGCCCGGGACCGCCCGGGACCGCACGGGACCGCCCGGGACCGCCCGGGACCGCCGAGGACCGCCCCCGGACCGCCCAGGACCGTCTCGGACCGCCCGGGACTGCCCAGGACCGCCCGGGACCTCCGGGACCGCCCGGGACCGCCCGGGACCGCCCGGGACCGCCAAGGACCGCCCTGGAACGAACGGGACCGCCCACGACCGCCCGGAACCGCGCTGGACCGCCCGGGACCGCCCGAGACCGCCCGGGGACCGCCCAGGACCGCCCGGGACCGCCCCGGACCGCCTGGGACCGCACCCGGACCGCCCAGGACCACACCCGGACGGCCCGGGACCGCCCCGGACCGCCCAGGACCGCCCGGGACCGCCCGGGACCGCCTGGGATCGCCCTGGAACGCCCGGGACTGCCCGGGACCGCCCGGGACCGCCCGGGACCGCCCGGGACCGCCCGGGACCACCCGGGACCGCCCGGGACCACCCCGGACCACCCGGGACCGCCCGGGACCGCCTGGGACTGCACGGGACCGCCCGGGACCGCCCGGGACCGCCCGGGACCACCCGGGACCGCCCGGGACCACCCCGGACCGCCCGGGACCGCCCGGGACCGCCTGGGACTGCACGGGACCGCCCGGGACCGCCCGGGACCGCCCGGGACCGCCCCGGACCGCCTGGGACCGCCTCGGACCACCCGGGACCGCCCAGGACCGCCCGGGACCGCCCCGTACCGCCCGGGACTGCCCCGGACCGCCCGGGACCGCCCCGGACCGCCCCGGACCGCCCGGGACTGCCCAGGACCGCCCGGGACCGCCCTGGACCGCCCGGGACCGCTATGGAACGCCCCGGACCGCCCGGGACCGCCCGGGACCGCCCGGGACCGCCCGGGACCGCCCAGGACCGCTCTTGAACGCCCGGGACCGCCCGGGTACCGCCCGGGACCGCCCTGGACCTCCGGGACCGGCCCTGGAACGCCCGGACCGCCCGGGACCGCCCGGACCGCCCGGGACCGCCGGGACCGCCTGGGACCGCCCGGGACCGCCCCAGACCGCCCGGGAACGCCCGGGACCGCCCGGGATTGCCCGGGACCGCCCCGGACCGCCCGGGACCACCTCGGACCGGCCGGGACCGCCCAGGACTGCCCGGGACCGCCCTGGACCGCCCGCGACCACCCTGGAACGCCCGGGACCGCCCGGGACCGCCCGCGACCACCTGCGACCGCCCGGGGACCGCCAAGGACCGCCCTGGGACACGCCCGGGACCGCCCAGGACCGCCCAGAACCGCCCTGGACCGCCCGGGACTGCCGAGACCGCCCGGGACCGCCCGGGACCGCCCGGGACCGCCCCGGACCGCCCGGGACCGCACCCGGACCGCCCAGGACCACACCCGGACCACCCGGGACCGCCCCGGACCGCCCAGGACCGCCCGGACCGCCCGGGACCGCCCGGGATCGCCCGGGACCGCCCGGGACCGCCCATGACCGCCCGGGACCGCCCAGGACCGCCCCGGACCGCCCGGGACCGCCTCGGACCGCCCGGGACCGCACGGGACCGCCCAGGACCGCCCGGGACCGCCCTGGACCGCTCGGGACCGCCCTGGAACGCCCGGGACCGCCCGGGACCGCCCGGGACCACCCGGGACCGCCCGGGACCGCCTGGGACCGCCCGGGACCGCCCCAGACCGCCCGGGACCGCCCGGGACCGCCCGGGACCGCACGGGACCGCCCGGGACCGCCCGGGACCGCCGAGGACCGCCCCGGACCGCCCAGGACCGTCTCGGACCGCCTGGGACTGCCCAGGACCGCCCGGGACCGCCCGGGACCGCCCGGGACCGCCCGGGACCGCCCGGGACCGCCAAGGACCGCCCTGGAACGAACGGGACCGCCCACGACCGCCCGGAACCGCGCTGGACCGCCCGGGACCGCCCGAGACCGCCCGGGACCGCCCAGGACCGCCCGGGACCGCCCCGGACCGCCTGGGACCGCACCCGGACCGCCCAGGACCACACCCGGACGGCCCGGGACCGCCCCGGACCGCCCAGGACCGCCCGGGACCGCCCGGGACCGCCTGGGATCGCCCTGGAACGCCCGGGACCGCCCGGGACCGCCCGGGACCGCCCGGGACCGCCCGGGACCGCCCGGGACCACCCGGGACCGCCCGGGACCACCCCGGACCACCCGGGACCGCCCGGGACCGCCTGGGACTGCACGGGACCGCCCGGGACCGCCCGGGACCGCCCGGGACCACCCGGGACCGCCCGGGACCACCCCGGACCGCCCGGGACCGCCCGGGACCGCCTGGGGACTGCACGGGACCGCCCGGGACCGCCCGGGACCGCCCGGGACCGCCCCGGACCGCCTGGGACCGCCTCGGACCACCCGGGACCGCCCAGGACCGCCCGGGACCGCCCCGGACCGCCCGGGACTGCCCCGGACCGCCCGGGACCGCCCCGGACCGCCCCGGACCGCCCGGGACTGCCCAGGAGCGCCCGGGACCGCCCTGGACCGCCCGGGACCGCTATGGAACGCCCCGGACCGCCCGGGACCGCCCGGGACCGCCCGGGACCGCCCGGGACCGCCCAGGACTGCTCTTGAACGCCCGGGACCGCCCGGGACCGCCCGGGACCGCCCTGGACCTCCCGGGACCGCCCTGGAACGCCCGGACCGCCCGGGACCGCCCGGGACCGCCCGGGACCGCCCGGGACCGCCTGGGACCGCCCGGGACCGCCCCAGACCGCCCGGGAACGCCGGGACCGCCCGGGACCGCACGGGACCGCCCGGGACCGCCCGGGACCGCCTGGACCGCCGGGACCGCCCTGGAACGCCCGGGACCGTCCGGGACCGCCCGGGACCGCCTGGGGACCACCCGGGACCGCCTGGGACCGCCCGGGACCGCCCAAGACCGCCCGGGACCGCCCGGGACCGCACGGGACCGCCCGGGACCGCTCGGGACCGCCCGGGACCGCCCCGGACCGCCCGGGACAGCCTCGGACCGCCCGGGACCGCCCAGGACCGCCCGGGACCGCCCCGGACCACCCGCGACCGCCCCGGATCGCCCGTGACCGCCCTAGAACGCCCGGGACCGCCCGGGATCGCCCGGGACCGCCCCGGACCGCCCGGGACCACCTCGGACCGCCCGGGACCGCCCAGGACTGCCCGGGACCGCCCTGGACCGCCCGCGACCACCCTGGAACGCCCGGGACCGCCCGGGACCGCCCGGGACCACCTGGGACCGCCCGGGACCGCCCCAGACCGCCCGGGACCGCCCGGGACCGCCCAGGACTGCACGGGACCGCCCGGGACCGCCCGGGACCGCCGAGGACCGCCCCGGACCGCCCAGGACCGCCTCGGACCGCCCGGGACTGCCCAGGACCGCCCGGGACCGCCTGGGACCGCCCGGGACCGCCAAGGACCGCCCTGGAACGAACGGGGACCGCCCACGACCGCCCGGAACCGCGCTGGACCGCCCGGGACCGCCCGAGACCGCCCGGGACCGCCCAGGACCGCCCGGGACCGCCCCGGACCGCCTGGGACCGCACCCGGACCGCCCAGGACCACACCCGGACGGCCCGGGACCGCCCCGGACCGCCCAGGACCGCCCGGGACCGCCCGGACCGCCTGGGATCGCCCTAGAACGCCCGGGACTGCCCGGGACCGCCCGGGACCGCCCGGGACCGCCCGGGACCGCCCGGGACCACCCGGGACCGCCCGGGACCACCCCGGACCGCCCGGGACCGCCCGGGACCGCCTGGGACTGCACGGGACCGCCCGGGACCGCCCGGGACCGGCCGGGACCACCCGGGACCGCCCGGGACCACCCCGGACCGCCCGGGACCGCCCGGGACCGCCTGGACTGCACGGGACCGCCCGGGACCGCCCGGGACCGCCCGGGACCGCCCCGGACCGCCTGGGACCGCACCCGGACCGCCCAGGACCACACCCGGACGGCCCGGGACCGCCCCGGACCGCCCAGGACCGCCCGGGACCGCCCGGGACCGCCTGGGATCGCCCTGGAACGCCCGGGACTGCCCGGGTCCGCCCGGGACCGCCCGGGACCGCCCGGGACCGCCCGGGACCACCCGGGACCGCCCGGGACCACCCTGGACCGCCCGGGACCGCCAGGGACCGCCTGGGACTGCACGGGACCGCCCGGGACCGCCCGGGACCGCCCGGGACCACCCGGGACCGCCCGGGACCACCCCGGACCGCCCGGGACTGCCCGGGACCGCCTGGGACTGCACGGGACCGCCCGGGACCGCCCGGGACCGCCCGGGACCGCCCCGGACCGCCTGGGACCGCCTCGGACCACCCGGGACCGCCCAGGACCGCCCGGGACCGCCCCGGACCGCCCGGGACTGCCCCGGACCGCCCGGGACCGCCCCGGACCGCCCCGGACCGCCCGGGACTGCCCAGGACCGCCCGGGACCGCCCTGGACCGCCCGGGACCGCTATGGAACGCCCCGGACCGCCCGGGACCGCCCGGGACCGCCCGGGACCGCCCGGGACCGCCCAGGACCGCTCTTGAACGCCCGGGACCGCCCGGGACCGCCCGGGACCGCCCTGGACCTCCCGGGACCGCCCTGGAACGCCCGGGACCGCCCGGGACCGCCCGGGACCGCCCGGGACCGCCCGGGACCGCCTGGGACCGCCCGGGACCGCCCCAGACCGCCCGGGAACGCCCGGGACCGCCCGGGACCGCACGGGACCGCCCGGGACCGCCCGGGACCGCCCTGGACCGCCCGGGACCGCCCTGGAACGCCCGGGACCGTCCGGGACCGCCCGGGACCGCCTGGGACCGCCCGGGACCGCCTGGGACCGCCCGGGACCGCCCCAGACCGCCCGGGACCGCCCGGGACCGCACGGGACCGCCCGGGACCGCTCGGGACCGCCCGGGACCGCCCCGGACCGCCCGGGACAGCCTCGGACCGCCCGGGACCGCCCAGGACCGCCCGGGACCGCCCCGGACCACCCGCGACCGCCCCGGACCGCCCGTGACCGCCCTAGAACGCCAGGGACCGCCCGGGATCGCCCGGGACCGCCCCAGACCGCCCGGGACCACCTCGGACCGCCCGGGACCGCCCAGGACTGCCCGGGACCGCCCTGGACCGCCCGCGACCACCCTGGAAACGCCCGGGACCGCCCGGGACCGCCCGGGACCACCTGGGACCGCCCGGGACCGCCAAGGACCGCCCTGGAACGCCCGGGACCGCCCAGGACCGCCCAGAACCGCCCTGAACCGCCCGGGACCGCCCGAGACCGCCCGGGACCGCCCGGGACCGCCCGGGACCGCCCCGAACCGCCCGGGACCGCACCCGGACCGCCCAGGACCACACCCAGACCACCCGGGACCGCCCCGGACCGCCCAGGACCGCCCGGGACCGCCCGGGACCGCCCGGATCGCCCGGGACCGCCCGGGACCGCCCATGACCGCCCGGGACCGCCCAGGACCGCCCCGGACCGCCCGGGACCGCCTCGGACCGCCCGGGACCGCACGGGACCGCCCAGGACCGCCCGGGACCGCCCTGGACCGCTCGGGACCGCCCTGGAACGCCCGGGACCGCCCGGGACCGCCCGGGACCACCCGGGACCGCCCGGGACCGCCTGGGACCGCCCGGGACCGCCCCAGACCGCCCGGGACCGCCCGGGACCGCCCGGGACCGCACGGGACCGCCCGGGACCGCCCGGGACCGCCGAGGACCGCCCCGGACCGCCCAGGACCGCCTCGGACCGCCCGGGACTGCCCAGGACCGCCCGGGACCGCCCGGGACCGCCCGGGGACCGCCCGGGACCGCCCGGGACCGCCAAGGACCGCCCTGGAACGAACGGGACCGCCCACGACCGCCCGGAACCGCGCTGGACCGCCCGGGACCGCCCGAGACCGCCCGGGACCGCCCAGGACCGCCCGGGACCGCCCCGGACCGCCTGGGACCGCACCCGGACCGCCCAGGACCACACCCGGACGGCCCGGGACCGCCCCGGACCGCCCAGGACCGCCCGGGACCGCCCGGGACCGCCTGGGATCGCCCGGGACCGCCCGGGACCGCCCGGGACCGCCCGGGACCGCCCGGGACCGCCCGGGACCGCCTCGGACCGCCCGGGACCGCCCAGGACCGCCCGGGACCGCCTCGGACCGCCCGGGACCGCCCCGGACCGCCCAGGACCGCCCTGGAATGCCCAGGACCGCTCGGGACCGCCCGGGACCGCCCGGACGGCCCGGGACCGCCTCGGACCGCCGGGATCGCCCAGGACCGCCCTGGAATGCCCGGGACCGCCCGGGACCGCCCGGGACCGCTCTGGACCGCCCTGGACCGCCCGGGACCGCCCTGGAACGCCCGGGACTGCCGGGACCGCCCGGGACCGCCAGGGACCGCCCGGGACCGCCCGGGACCACCCGGGACCGGCTGGGACCGCCTCGGACCGCCCGGGACCGCCCGGGACCGGCCGGGACCGCACGGGACAGCCCGGGACCGCCCGGGACCGCCCCGGACCGTCCGGGACCGCCTCGGACCGCCCGGGACCGCCCAGGACCGCCCGGGACCGCCTCGGACCGCCCGGGACCGCCCCGGACCGCCCGGGACTGCCCTGGAATGCCCGGGACCGCTCGGGACCGCCCGGGACCGCCCGGACCGCCCGGGACCGCCTCGGACCGCCGGGACTGCCCAGGACCGCCCTGGAACGCCCGGGACCGCCCGGGACCGCCCGGGACCGCTCTGGACCGCCCGGGACCGCCCGGGACCGCTCTGGACCGCCCGGGACCGCCCGGGACCGCCCGGGACCACCCCGGACCGCCCGGGACCGCCCGGGACCGCCCGGGACCGCACGGGACCGCCCGGGACCGCCCGGGACCGCCCGAGACCTCCCTGGACCGCCTGGGACCGCCTCGGACCGCCCGGACCGCCCAGGACCGCCCGGGACCGCCCCGGACCGCCCGGGACCGACCCGGACCGCCCGGGACCGCCCTAGAACGCCCGGGACCGCCCGGGACCACCCGGGACCGCCCCGGACCGCCCGGGACCGCCTCGAACCGCCCGGGACCGCCCAGGACCGCCCGGGACCGCCCTGGACCGCCCGGGACCGCTATGGAACGCCCGGGACCGCCCGGGACCGCCCGGGACCGCCCGGGACCGCCCGGGACCGCCCGGGACCGCCCAGGACCGCTCTTGAACGCCCGGGACCGCCTGGGACCGCCCGGGACCGCCCGGGACCGCCCTGGACCTCCCGGGACCGCCCTGGAACGCCCGGGTCCGCCCGGGACCGCCCGGGACCGCCCGGGACCGCCCGGGACCGCCTGGGACCGCCCGGGACCGCCCCAGACCGCCCGGGAACGCCCGGGACCGCCCGGGACCGCACGGGACCGCCCCAGACCGCCCGGGAACGCCCGGGACCGCCCGGGACCGCACGGGACCGCACGGGACCGCCCGGGACCGCCCTGGACCGCCCGGGACCGCCCTGGAACGCCCGGGACCGTCCGGGACCGCCCGGGACCGCCTGGGACCGCCCGGGACCGCCTGGGACCGCCCGGGACCGCCCCACACCGCCCGGGACCGCCCGGGACCGCACGGGACCGCCCGGGACCGCCCGGGACCGCCCGGGACCGCCCCGGACCGCCCGGGACCGCCTCGGACCGCCCGGGACTGCCCAGGACCGCCCGGGACCGCCCCGGACCACCCGCGACCGCCCCGGACCGCCCGTGACCGCCCTAGAACGCCCGGGACCGCCCGGGATCGCCCGGGACCGCCCCGGACCGCCCAGGACCACCTCGGACCGCCCGGGACCGCCCAGGACTGCCCGGGACCGCCCAGGACCGCCCGCGACCGCCCTGGAACGCCCGGGACCGCCCGGGACCGCTCGGGACCGCCTGGGACCGCCCAGGACCGCCAAGGACCGCCCTGGAACGCCCGGGACCGCCCAGAACCGCCCAGAACCGCCCTGGACCGCCCGGGACCGCCCGAGACCGCCCGGGACCGCCCGGGACCGCCCCGGACCGCCCGGGACCGCACCCGGACCGCCCAGGACCACACCCGGACCACCCGGGACCGCCCCGGACCGCCCAGGACCGCCCGGGACCGCCCGGGACCGCCTCGGACCGCCCAGGACCGCACGGGACCGCCCGGGACCGCCCGGGACCGCCCTGGACCGCCCGGGACCGCCCTGGAACGCCCGGGACCACACCCGGACGGCCCGGGACCGCCCCGGACCGCCCAGGACCGCCCGGGACCGCCCGGGACCGCCTGGGATCGCCCGGGACCGCCCGGGACCGCCCGGGACCGCCCGGGACCGCCCGGGACCGCCCGGGACCACCCCGGACCGCCCGGGACCGCCCGGGACCGCCCGGGACCGCACGGGACCGCCCGGGACCGCCCGGGACCGCCCGAGACCTCCCTGGACCGCCTGGGACCGCCTCGGACCGCCCGGGACCGCCCAGGACCGCCCGGGACCGCCCCGGACCGCCCGGGACCGACCCGGACCGCCCGGGACCGCCCTAGAACGCCCGGGACCGCCCGGGACCACCCGGGACCGCCCCGGACCGCCCGGGACCGCCTCGAACCGCCCGGGACCGCCCAGGACCGCCCGGGACCGCCCTGGACCGCCCGGGACCGCTATGGAACGCCCGGGACCGCCCGGGACCGCCCGGGACCGCCCGGGACCGCCCGGGACCGCCCGGGACCGCCCAGGACCGCTCTTGAACGCCCGGGACCGCCTGGGACCGCCCGGGACCGCCCGGGACCGCCCTGGACCTCCCGGGACCGCCCTGGAACGCCCGGGTCCGCCCGGGACCGCCCCGGGACCGCCCGGGACCGCCCGGGACCGCTGGGACCGCCCGGGACCGCCCCAGACCGCCCGGGAACGCCCGGGACCGCCCGGGACCGCACGGGACCGCCCCAGACCGCCCGGGAACGCCCGGGACCGCCCGGGACCGCACGGGACCGCACGGGACCGCCCGGGACCGCCCTGGACCGCCCGGGACCGCCCTGGAACGCCCGGGACCGTCCGGGACCGCCCGGGACCGCCTGGGACCGCCCGGGACCGCCTGGGACCGCCCGGGACCGCCCGGGACCGCCCGGGACCGCCCGGGACCGCCCCGGACCGCCCGGGACCGCCTCGGACCGCCCGGGACCGCCCAGGACCGCCCGGGACCGCCCCGGACCACCCGCGACCGCCCCGGACCGCCCGTGACCGCCCTAGAACGCCCGGGACCGCCCGGGATCGCCCGGGACCGCCCCGGACCGCCCAGGACCACCTCGGACCGCCCGGGACCGCCCAGGACTGCCCGGGACCGCCCTGGACCGCCCGCGACCGCCCTGGAACGCCCGGGACCGCCCGGGACCGCTCGGGACCGCCTGGGACCGCCCAGGACCGCCAAGGACCGCCCTGGAACGCCCGGGACCGCCCAGAACCGCCCAGAACCGCCCTGGACCGCCCGGGACCGCCCGAGACCGCCCGGGACCGCCCGGGACCGCCCCGGACCGCCCGGGACCGCACCCGGACCGCCCAGGACCACACCCGGACCACCCGGGACCGCCCCGGACCGCCCAGGACCGCCCGGGACCGCCCGGGACCGCCTCGGACCGCCCAGGACCGCACGGGACCGCCCGGGACCGCCCGGGACCGCCCTGGACCGCCCGGGACCGCCCTGGAACGCCCGGGACCACACCCGGACGGCCCGGGACCGCCCCGGACCGCCCAGGACCGCCCGGGACCGCCCGGGACCGCCTGGGATCGCCCGGGACCGCCCGGGACCGCCCGGGACCGCCCGGGACCGCCCGGGACCGCCCGGGACCGCCTCGGACCGCCCGGGACCGCCCAGGACCGCCCGGGACCGCCTCGGACCGCCCGGGACCGCCCCGGACCGCCCAGGACCGCCCTGGAATGCCCAGGACCGCTCGGGACCGCCCGGGACCGCCCGGACCGCCCGGGACCGCCTCGGACCGCCGGGATCGCCCAGGACCGCCCTGGAATGCCCGGGACCGCCCGGGACCGCCCGGGACCGCTCTGGACCGCCCTGGACCGCCCGGGACCACCCTGGAACGCCCGGGACTGCCCGGGACCGCCCGGGACCGCCCGGGACCGCCCGGGACCGCCCGGGACCACCCGGAACCGGCTGGGACCGCCTCGGACCGCCCGGGACCGCCCGGGACCGGCCGGGACCGCACGGGACCGCCCGGGACCGCCCGGGACCGCCCCGGACCGTCCGGGACCGCCTTGGACCGCCCGGGACCGCCCAGGACCGCCCGGGACCGCCTCGGACCGCCCGGGACCGCCCCGGACCGCCCGGGACTGCCCTGGAATGCCCGGGACCGCTCGGGACCGCCCGGGACCGCCCGGACCGCCCGGGACCGCCTCGGACCGCCAGGACCGCCCAGGACCGCCCTGGAACGCCCGGGACCGCCCGCCGCCCGGGACCGCTCTGGACCGCCCTGGACCGCCTGGACCGCCCTGGAACGCCCGGGACTGCCCGGGACCGCCCGGGACCGCCCGGGACCGCCCGGACCGCCCGGGACCGCCCGGGACCACCCCGGACCGCCCGGGACCGCCCGGGACCGCCCCGGACCGCACGGGACCGCCCGGGACCGCCCGGGACCGCCCGAGACCGCCCCGGACCGCCTGGGACCGCCTCGGACCGCCCGGGACCGCCCAGGACCGCCCGGGACCGCCCCGGACCGCCCGGGACCGCCCGGACCACCCGGGACCGCCCCGGACCGCCCGGGACCGCCCGGGACCGCCCTGGACCTCCCGGGACCGCCCCTGGAACGCCCGGGTCCGCCCGGGACCGCCCGGACCGCCCGGGACCGCCCGGGACCGCCTGGGACCGCCCGGGACCGCCCCAGACCGCCCGGGAACGCCCGGGACCGCCCGGGACCGCACGGGACCGCACGGGACCGCCCGGGACCGCCCTGGACGCCCGGGACCGCCCTGGAACGCCCGGGACCGTCCGGGACCGCCCGGGACCGCCTGGGACCGCCCGGGACTGCCTGGGACCGCCCGGGACCGCCCCACACCGCCCGGGACCGCACGGGACCGCACGGGACCGCCCGGGACTGCCCGGGACCGCCCGGGACCGCCCCGGACCGCCCGGGACCGCCTCGGACCGCCCGGGACCGCCCAGGACCGCCCGGGACCGCCCCGGACCACCCCGCGACCGCCCCGGACCGCCCGTGACCGCCCCTAGAACGCCCGGGACCGCCCGGGATCGCCCGGGACCGCCCCGGACCGCCCAGGACCACCTCGGACCGCCCGGGACCGCCCAGGACTGCCCGGGACCGCCCTGGACCGCCCGCGACCGCCCTGGAACGCCCGGGACCGCCCGGGACCGCCCGGGACCGCCTGGGACCGCCCAGGACCGCCAAGGACCGCCCTGGAACGCCCGGGACCGCCCAGAACCGCCCAGAACCGCCCTGGACCGCCCGGGACCGCCCGAGACCGCCCGGGACCGCCCGAGGCCGCCCCGGACCGCCCGGGACCGCACCCGGACCGCCCAGGACCACACCCGGACCACCCGGGACCGCCCCGGACCGCCCAGGACCGCCCGGGACCGCCCGGGACCGCCTCGGACCGCCCAGGACCGCACGGGGACCGCCCGGGACCGCCCGGGACCGCCCTGGACCGCCCGGGACCGCCCTGGAACGCCCGGGACCGCCCGGGACCGCCCGGGACCGCCCTGGACCGCCCGGGACCGCCCTGGAACGCCCGGGACCACCCGGGACCGCCCCGGACCGCCCGGGACCGCCTCGAACCGCCCGGGACCGCCCAGGACCGCCCGGGACCGCCCTGGACCGCCCGGGACCGCTATGGACGCCCGGGACCGCCCGGGACCGCCCGGGGACCGCCCGGGGACCGCCCGGGACCGCCCGGGACCGCCCAGGACCGCTCTTGAACGCCCGGGACCGCCTGGGACCGCCCGGGACCGCCCGGGACCGCCCTGGACCTCCCGGGACCGGCCTGGAACGCCCGGGTCCGCCCGGGACCGCCCGGGGACCGCCCGGGACCGCCCGGGACCGCCTGGGACCGCCCGGGACCGCCGCAGACCGCCCGGGAACGCCCGGGACCGCCCGGGACCGCACGGGACCGCACGGGACCGCCCGGGACCGCCCTGGACCGCCCGGGACCGCCCTGGAGCGCCCGGGACCGTCCGGGACCGCCCGGGACCGCCTGGGACCGCCCGGGACCGCCTGGACCGCCCGGGACCGCCCCACACCGCCCGGGACCGCCCGGGACCGCACGGGACCGCCCGGGACCGCCCGGGACCGCCCGGGACCGCCCCGGACCGCCCGGGACCGCCTCGGACCGCCCGGGACCGCCCAGGACCACCCGGGACCGCCCCGGACCACCCGCGACCGCCCCGGGACCGCCCGTGACCGCCCTAGAACGCCCGGGACCGCCCGGGACCGCCCGGGACCGCCCGGACCACCCGGAACCGGCTGGGACCGCCTCGGACCGCCCAGGACCGCCCGGGACCGGCCGGGACCGCACGGGACCGCCCGGGACCGCCCGGGACCGCCCCGGACCGTCCGGGACCGCCTTGGACCGCCCGGGACCGCCCAGGACCGCCCGGGACCGCCTCGGACCGCCCTGGACCGCCCCGGACCGCCCGGGACTGCCCTGGAATGCCCGTGACCGCTCGGGACCGCCCGGGACCGCCCGGACCGCCCGGGACCGCCTCGGACCGCCGGGACTGCCCAGGACCGCCCTGGAACGCCCGGGACCGCCCGGGACCGCCCGGGACCGCTCTGGACCGCCCTGGACCACCTGGGACCGCCCTGGAACGCCCGGGACTGCCCGGGACCGCCCGGGACCACCCCGGACCGCCCGGGACCGCCCGGGACCGCCCCGGACCGCACGGGACCGCCCGGGACCGCCCGGGACCGCCCGAGACCGCCCCGGACCGCCTGGGACCGCCTCGGACCGCCCGGGACCGCCCAGGACCGCCCGGGACCGCCCCGGACCGCCCGGGACCGCCCCGGACCGCCCGGGACCGCCCTAGAACGCCCGGGACCGCCCGGGACCACCCGGGACCGCCCCGGACCGCCCGGGACCGCCCGGGACCGCCCTGGACCTCCCGGGACCGCCCTGGAACGCCCGGGTCCGCCCGGGACCGCCCGGGACCGCCCGGGACCGCCCGGGACCGCCTGGGACCGCCCGGGACCGCCCCAGACCGCCCGGGAACGCCGGGACCGCCCGGGACCGCACGGGACCGCACGGGACCGCCCGGGACCGCCCTGGACCGCCCGGGACCGCCCTGGAACGCCCGGGACCGTCCGGGACCGCCCGGGACCGCCTGGGACCGCCCGGGACTGCCTGGGACCGCCCAGGACCGCCCCACACCGCCCGGGACCGCACGGGACCGCACGGGACCGCCCGGGGACTGCCCGGGACCGCCCGGGACCGCCCCGGACCGCCCGGGACCGCTCGGACCGCCCGGGACCGCCCAGGACCGCCCGGGACCGCCCCGGACCACCCGCGACCGCCCCGGACCGCCCGTGACCGCCCTAGAACGCCCGGGACCGCCCGGGATCGCCCGGGACCGCCCCGGACCGCCCAGGACCACCTCGGACCGCCCGGGACCGCCCAGGACTGCCCGGACCGCCCTGGACCGCCCGCGACCGCCCTGGAACGCCCGGGACCGCCCGGGACCGCCCGGGACCGCCTGGGACCGCCCAGGACCGCCAAGGACCGCCCTGGAACGCCCGGGACCGCCCAGAACCGCCCCGAACCGCCCTGGACCGCCCGGGACCGCCCGAGACCGCCCGGGACCGCCCGGGACCGCCCCCGGACCGCCCGGGACCGCACCCGGACCGCCCAGGACCACACCCGGACCACCCGGGACCGCCCCGGACCGCCCAGGACCGCCCGGGACCGCCCGGGACCGCCTCGGACCGCCCAGGACCGCACGGGGACCGCCCGGGACCGCCCTGGACCGCCCGGGACCGCTATGGAACGCCCGGGACCGCCCGGGACCGCCCGGGACCGCCCGGGACCGCCCGGGACCGCCCGGGACCGCCCAGGACCGCTCTTGAACGCCCGGACCGCCTGGGACCGCCCGGGACCGCCCGGGACCGCCCTGGACCTCCCGGGACCGGCCTGGAACGCCCGGGTCGCCCGGGACCGCCCGGGACCGCCCGGGACCGCCGGACGCCTGGGACCGCCCAGGACCGCCAAGGACCGCCCTGGAACGCCCGGGACCGCCCAGAACCGCCCAGAACCGCCCTGGAGCCGCCCGGGACCGCCCGAGACCGCCCGGGACCGCCCGGGACCGCCCCGGACCGCCCGGGACCGCACCCGGACCGCCCAGGACCACACCCGGACCACCCGGGACCGCCCCGGACCGCCCAGGACCGCCCGGGACCGCCCGGGACCGCCTCGGACCGCCCAGGACCGCACGGGACCGCCCGGGACCGCCCTGGACCGCCCGGGACCGCTATGGAACGCCCGGGACCGCCCGGGACCGCCCGGGACCGCCCGGGACCGCCCGGGACCGCCCGGGACCGCCCAGGACCGCTCTTGAACGCCCGGGACCGCCTGGGACCGCCCGGGACCGCCCGGGACCGCCCTGGACCTCCCGGGACCGGCCTGGAACGCCCGGGTCCGCCCGGGACCGCCCGGGACCGCCCGGGACCACCCGGGACCGCCTGGGACCGCCCGGGACCGCCCCAGACCGCCCGGGAACGCCCGGGACCGCCCGGGACCGCACGGGACCGCACGGGACCGCCCGGGACCGCCCTGGACCGCCCGGGACCGCCCTGGAGCGCCCGGGACCGTCCGGGACCGCCCGGGACCGCCTGGGACCGCCCGGGACCGCCTGGGACCGCCCGGGACCGCCCCACACCGCCCGGGACCGCCCGGGACCGCACGGGACCGCCCGGGACCGCCCGGGACCGCCCGGGACCGCCCCGGACCGCCCGGGACCGCCTCGGACCGCCCGGGACCGCCCAGGACCACCCGGGACCGCCCCGGACCACCCGCGACCGCCCCGGACCGCCCGTGACCGCCCTAGAACGCCCGGGACCGCCCGGGATCGCCCGGGACCGCCCCGGACCGCCCAGGACCACCTCGGACCGCCCGGGACCGCCCAGGACTGCTCGGGACCGCCCTGGACCGCCCGCGACCGCCCTGGAACGCCCGGGACCGCCCGGGACCGCCCGGGACCGCCTGGGACCGCCCAGGACCGCCAAGGACCGCCCTGGAACGCCCGGGACCGCCCAGAACCGCCCAGAACCGCCCTGGACCGCCCGGGACCGCCCGAGACCGCCCGGGACCGCCCGGGACCGCCCCGGACCGCCCGGGACCGCACCCGGACCGCCCAGGACCACACCCGGACCACCCGGGACCGCCCCGGACCGCCCAGGACCGCCCGGGACCGCCCGGGACCGCCTCGGACCGCCCAGGACCGCACGGGACCGCCCGGGACCGCCCGGGACCGCCCTGGACCGCCCAGGACCGCCCTGGAACGCCCGGGACCGCCCGGGACCGCCCTGGAACGCCCGGGACTGCCCGGGACCGCCCGGGACCGCCCGGGACCGCCCGGGACCGCCCTGGACCGCCCGGGACCGCCCTGGAACGCCCTGGACCGCCCGGGACCGCCCTGGAACGCCCGGGACCGTCCGGGACCGCCCGGGACCGCCTGGGACCGCCCAGGACCGCCTGGGACCGCCGGGACCGCCCCAGACCGCCCGGGACCGCCCGGGACCGCACGGGACCGCCCGGGACCGCCCGGACCTCGCCGGGACCGCCCCGGACCGCCCGGGACCGCCTCGGACCTCCCGGGACAGCCCAGGACCGCCCGGGACCGCCCCGGACCACCCGCGACCGCCCCGGACCGCCCGTGACCGCCCTAGAACGCCCGGGACCGCCCGGGATCGCCCGGGACCGCCCGGGACCGCCCGGGACCGCCTGGGACCGCCCGGGACCGCCCCAGACCGCCCGGGAACGCCCGGGACCGCCCGGGACCGCACGGGACCACACGGGACCGCCCGGGACAGCCCTGGACCGCCCGGGACCGCCCTGGAACGCCCGGGACCGTCCGGGACCGCCCGGGACCGCCTGGGACCGCCCGGGACCGCCTGGGACCGCCCGGGACCGCCCCACACCGCCCGGGACCGCCCGGGACCGCACGGGACCGCCCGGGACCGCCCAGGACCGCCCGGGACCGCCCCGGACCGCCCGGGACCGCCTCGGACCGCCCGGGACCGCCCAGGACCGCCCGGGACCGCCCCGGACCACCCGCGACCGCCCCGGACCGCCCGTGACCGCCCTAGAACGCCCGGGACCGCCCGGGATCGCCCGGGACCGCCCCGGACCGCCCCGGACCGCCCAGGACCACCTCGGACCGCCCGGGACCGCCCAGGACTGCCCGGGACCGCCCTGGACCGCCCGCGACCGCCCTGGAACGCCCGGGACCGCCCGGGACCGCCCGGGACCGCCTGGGACCGCCCAGGACCGCCAAGGACCGCCCTGGAACGCCCGGGACCGCCCAGAACCGCCCAGAACCGCCCTGGACCGCCCGGGACCGCCCGAGACCGCCCGGGACCGCCCGGGACCGCCCCGGACCGCCCGGGACCGCACACGGACCGCCCAGGACCACACCCGGACCACCCGGGACCGCCCCGGACCGCCCAGGACCGCCCGGGACCGCCCGGGACCGCCTCGGACCGCCCAGGACCACACGGGACCGCCCGGGACCGCCCGGGACCGCCCTGGACCGCCCGGGACCGCCCTGGAACGCCCGGGACCGCCCGGGACCGCCCTGGAACGCCCGGGACTGCCCGGGACCGCCCGGGACCGCCCGGGACCGCCCGGGACCGCCCTGGACCGCCCGGGACCGCCCTGGAACGCCCGGGACCGTCCGGGACCGCCCGGGACCGCCTGGGACCGCCCGGGACCGCCTGGGACCGCCCGGGACCGCCCCAGACCGCCCGGGACCGCCCGGGACCGCACGGGACCGCCCGGGACCGCCCGGGACCGCCCGGGACCGCCCCGGACCGCCCGGGACCGCCTCGGACCGCCCGGGACCGCCCAGGACCGCCCGGGACCGCCCCGGACCGCCCGCGACCGCCCCGGACCGCCCGTGACCGCCCTAGAACGCCCGGGACCGCCCGGGATCGCCCGGGACCGCCCCTGACCACCCGGGACCACCTCGGACCGCCCGGGACCGCCCAGGACTGCCCGGGACCGCCCTGGACCGCCCGCGACCGCCCTGGAACGCTCGGGACCGCCCGGGACTGCCCGGGACCGCCTGGGACCGCCCGGGACCGCCAAGGACCGCCCTGGAACGCCCGAAACCGCCCAGGACCGACCAGAACCGCCCTGGACCGCCCGGGACCGCCCGAGACCGCCCGGGACCGCCCGGGACCGCCCGGGACCGCCCCGGACCGCCCGGGACCGCACCCGGACCGCCTAGGACCACACCCGGACCACCCGGGACTGCCCCGGACCGCCCAGGACTGCCCGGGACCGCCCTGGACCGCCCGCGACCGCCCTGGAACGCCCGGGACCACCCGGGACCGCCCGGGACCGCCTGGGACCGCCCAGGACGGCCAAGGACCGCCCTGGAACGCCCGGGACCGCCCAGGACCGCCCAGAACCGCCCTGGACCGCCCAGGACCGCCCGAGACCGCCCGGGACCGCCCGGGACCGCCCGGGACCACCCCGGACCGCCCGGGACCGCACCCGGACCGCCCAGGACCACACCCGGACCACCCGGGACCGCCCCGGACCGCCCAGGACCGCCCGGGACCGCCCGGGACCGCCTCGGACCGCCCAGGACCGCACGGGACCACCCGGGACCGCCCGGGACCGCCCTGGACCGCCCGGGACCGCCCTGGAACGCCCGGGACCACCCGGGACCGCCCTGGAACGCCCGGGACTGCCCGGGACCGCCCGGGACCGCCCGGGACCGCCCGGGACCGCCCTGGACCGCCCGGGACCGCCCTGGAACGCCCGGGACCGTCCGGGACCGCCCGGGACCGCCTGGGACCGCCCGGGACCGCCTGGGACCGCCCAGGACCGCCCCAGACCGCCCGGGACCGCACGGGACCGCACGGGACCGCCCAGGACCGCCCGGGACCGCCCGGGACCGCCCCGGACCGCCCGGGACCGCCTCGGACCGCCCGGGACTGCCCAGGACCGCCCGGGACCGCCCCGGACCACCCGCGACCGCCCCGGACCACCCGTGACCGCCCTAGAACGCCCGGGACCGCCCGGGATCGCCCGGGACTGCCCCTGACCGCCCGGGACCACCTCGGACCGCCCGGGAACGCTCGGGACCGCCCGGGACCGCCCGGGACCGCCTGGGACCGCCCGGGACCGCCAAGGACCGCCCTGGAACGCCCGGGACCGCCCAGGACCGCCCAGAACCGCCCTGGACCGCCCGGGACCGCCCGAGACCGCCCGGGACCGCCCGGGACCGCCCGGGACCGCCCCGGACCGCCCGGGACCGCACCCGGACCGCCCAGGACCACACCCGGACCACCCGGGACCGCCCCGGACCGCCCAGGACCGCCCGGGACCGCCCGGGACCGCCCAGGATCGCCCAGGACCGCCCGGGACCGCCCCGGACCGCCCGGGACCGCCCGGGACCGCCCCGGACCGCCCGGGACCGCCTCGGACCGCCCGGGACCGCACGGGACCGCCCGGGACCGCCCGGGACCGCCCTGGACCGCCCAGGACCGCCCTGGAACGCCCGGGACCGCCCGGGACCGCCCGGGACCGCCCGGGACCGCCCGGGACCGCCTGGGACCGCCCGGGACCGCCCCAGACCGCCCGGGACCGCCTGGGACCGCCCGGGACCGCACGGGACCGCCCGGGACCGCCCGGGACCGCCCGGGACCGCCCCGGACCGCCCAGGACCGCCTCGGACCGCCCGGGACTGCCCAGGACCGCCCGGGACCGCCCGGGACCGCCCGGGACCGCCCGGGACCGACCGGGACCGCCCGGGACCGCCAAGGACCGCCCTGGAACGAACGGGACCGCCCAGGACCGCCCGGAACCGCGCTGGACCGCCCGGGACCGCCCGAGACCGCCCGGGACCGCCCGGGACCGCCCGGGACCGCCCCGGACCGCCTGGGACCGCACCCGGACCGCCCAGGACCACACCCGGACTGCCCGGGACCGCCCCGGACCGCCCAGGACCGCCCGGGCCGCCCGGGACCGCCCGGGATCGCCCGGGACCGCCCGGACCGCCTGGGACCGCCTCGGACCGCCGGGATCGCCCAGGACCGCCCTGGAACGCCCGGGACCGCCCGGGACCGCCCGGGACCGCTCTGGACCGCCCTGGACCGCCCGGGACCGCCCTGGAACGCCCGGGACTGCCCGGGACCGCCCGGGGCCACCCGGGACCGCCCGGGACCGCTCCGGACCGCCCGGGACCGCCCGGGACCGCCCGGGACCGCACGGGACCGCCCGGGACCGCCCGGGACCGCCCCGGACCGCCCGGGACCGCCTCGGACCGCCCGGGACCGCCCAGGACCGCCCGGGACCGCCTCGGACCGCCCGGGACCGCCCCGGACCGCCCGGGACCGCCTGGGACCGCCCGGGACCGCCCCAGACTGCCCGGGACCGCCCGGGACCGCACGGGACCGCCGGGGACCGCCCGGGACCGCCCGGGACCGCCCCGGACCGCCCGGGACCGCCTCGGACCGCCCGGGACCGCCCAGGACCGCCCGGGACCGCCCCGGACCACCCGCGACCGCCCCGGACCGCCCGTGACCGCCCTAGAACGCCCGGGACCGCCCGGGATCGCCCGGGACCGCCCCGGACCGCCCGGGACCGCCCCGGACCGCCCGGGACCGCCCGGGACCGCCCGGGACCGCACGGGACGGCCCGGGACCGCCCGGGACCGCCCCGGACCGCCCGGGACCGCCTCGGACTGCCCGGGACCGCCCAGGACCGCCCGGGACCGCCTCGGACCGCCCGGGACCGCCCCGGACTGCCTGGGACCGCCTGGGACCGCCCGGGACGGCCCCAGACCGCCCGGGACCGCCCGGGACCGCACGGGACCGCCCGGGACCGCCGGGGACCGCCCGGGACCGCCCCGGACCGCCCGGGACCGCCTCGGACCGCCCGGGACCGCCCAGGACCGCCCGGGACCGCCCCGGACCACCCGCGACCGCCCCGGACCGCCCGTGACCGCCCTAGAACGCCCGGGACCGCCCGGGATCGCCCGGGACCGCCCCGGACCGCCCGGGACCACCTCGGACCGCCCGGGACCGCCCAGGACTGCCCGGGACCGCCCTGGACCGCCCGCGACCGCCCTGGAACGCTCGGGACCGCCCGGGACCGCCCGGGACCGCCTGGGACCGCCCGGGACCGCCAAGGACCGCCCTGGAACGCCCGGGACCGCCCAGGACCGCCCAGAACCGCCCTGGACCACCCGGGACCGCCCGAGACCGCCCGGGACCGCCCGGGACCGCCCGGGACCGCCCCGGACCACCCGGGACCGCACCCGGACCGCCCAGGACCACACCCGGACCACCCGGGACCGCCCCGGACCGCCCAGGACCGCCCGGGACTGCCCGGGACCGCCCGGGATCGCCCGGGACCGCCCGGGACCGCCCCGGACCGCCCGGGACCGCCCTGGACCGCCCCGGACCGCCCGGGACCGCCTCGGACCGCCCGGGACTGCACGGGACCGCCCGGGACCGCCCGGGACCGCCCTGGACCGCCCGGGACCACCCTGGAACGCCCGGGACCGCCTGGGACCGCCCAGGACCGCCCGGGACCGCCCGGGACCGCCTGGGACCGCCGGGGACACCCCAGACCGCCCGGGACCGCCCGGGACCGCCCGGGACCGCACGGGGACCGCCCGGGACCGCCCGGGACAGCCCAGGACCGCCCCGGACCGCCCAGGACCGCCTCGGACCGCCCGGGACTGCCCAGGACCGCCCGGGACCGCCCGGGACCGCCCGGGACCGCCCGGGACCCGCCCGGGACCGCCAAGGACCGCCCTGGAACGACCGGGACCGCCCAGGACCGCCCGGAACCGCGCTGGACCGCCCGGGACCGCCTCGGACCGCCCGGGACCGCCCAGGACCGCCCGGGACCGCCTCGGACCGCCAGGGACCGCCCCGGACCACCCGGGACTGCCCTGGAATGCCCGGGACCGCCCAGGACCGCCCGGGACCGCCTCGGACCGCCCGGGACCACCCCGGACCACCCGGGACCGCCCTGGAATGCCCGGGACCGCCTCGGACCGCCGGGACCGCCCAGGACCGCCCTGGAACGCCCGGGACTGCCCGGGACCGCCCGGGACCGCTCTGGACCGCCCTGGACCGCCTGGGACCGCCCTGGAACGCCCGGGACTGCCCGGGACCGCCCGGGACCGCCCGGGACCGCCCGGGACCGCCCAGGACCACCCGGGACCGCCCGGGGCCACCCCGGACCGCCCGGGACCGCCCGGGACCGCCCGGGACCGCACGGGACCGCCCGGGACCGCCCGGGACCGCCCGGGACCGCCCCGGACCGCCTGGGACCGCCTCGGACCGCCCGGGACCGCCCAGGACCGCCCGGGACCGCCCCGGACTGCCCGGGACCGCCCCGGACCGCCCGGGACCATCCTAGAACGCCCGGGACCGCCCGGGACCACCCGGGACCGCCACGGACCGCCCGGGACCGCCTTGGACCGCCCGGGACCGCCCAGGACCGCCCGGGACCGCCCTGGACCGCCCGGGACCGCTATGGAACGCCCGGGACCGCCCGGGACTGCCCGGGACCGCCCGGGACCGCCCGGGACCGCCCAGGAACGCCCGGGACCGCCCGGGACCGCCCGGGACCGCCCGGGACCGCCCTGGACCTCCCGGGACCGCCCTGGAACGCCCGGGACCGCCCGGGACACGCCCGGGACCGCCCGGGACCGCCCGGGACCGCCTGGGACCGCCCGGGACCGCCCCAGAACGCCCGGGAACACCCGGGACCGCCCGGGACCGCACGGGACCGCCCGGGACCGCCCGGGACCGCCCTGGACTGCCCGGGACCGCCCGGGAACGCCCGGGACCGTCCGGGACCGCCCGGGACCGCCTGGGATCGCCCGGGACCGCCTGGGACCGCCCGGGACCGCCCCAGACCGCCCGGGACCGCCCGGGACCGCACGGGCCGCCCGGGACCGCCCGGGACCGCCCGGGACCGCCCCGGACCGCCCGGGACCGCCTCGGACCGCCCGGGACCGCCCAGGACCGCCCGGGACCGCCCCGGACCACCCGCGACCGCCCCGGACCGCCCGTGACCGCCCTAGAACGCCCGGGACCGCCCGGGATCGCCCGGGACCGCCCCGGACCGCCCGGGGACCACCTCGGACCTCCCGGGACCGCCCAGGACTGCCCGGGACTGCCCTGGACCGCCCGCGACCGCCCTGGAATGCCCGGGACCGCCCGGGGACCGCCCGGGACCGCCTGGGACCGCCCGGGACCGCCAAGGACCGCCCTGGAACGCCCGGGACCGCCCAGGACCGCCCAGAACCGCCCTGGACCGCCCGGGACCGCCCGAGACCGCCCGGGACCGCCCGGGACCGCCCGGGACCGCCCCGGACCGCCCGGGACCGCACCCGGACCGCCCAGGACCACACCCGGACCACCCGGGACCGCCCCGGACCGCCCAGGACCGCCCGGGACCGCCCGGGACCGCCCGGGATCGCCCGGACCGCCCGGGACCGCCCCGGACCGCCCGGGACCGCCCGGGACCGCCCCGGACCGCCCGGGACCGCCTCGGACCGCCCGGGACCGCCCAGGACCGCCCGGGACCGCCCCGGACCGCCCGCGACCGCCTTGGACCGCCCGGGACCGCCCTGGAATGCCCGGACCGCTCGGGACCGCCCGGGACCGCCCGGACCACCCGGGACCGCCTCGGACCGCCCGGGACCACCCAGGACCGCCCTGGAATGCCCGGGACCGCCCGGGACTGCCCGGGACCGCCCTGGACCGCCCGGGACTGCCCTGGAACGCCCGGGACCGCCCGGGACCGCCCGGGACCGCCCAGGAACGCCCGGGACCGCCCGGGACCACCCGGGACCGCCCGGGACCACCCCGGACTGCCCGGGACCGCCCGGGACCGCCCGGGACCGCACGGGACCGCCCGGGACCGCCCGGGACCGCCCGGGACCGCCCCGGACCGCCCAGGACCGCCTCGGACCGCCCGGGACCGCCCCGGACCGCCCGGGACCGCCCCGGACCGCCCGGGACCACCCTAGATCGCCCGGGACCGCCCGGGACCGCCCGGGACCGCCCCGGACCGCCCGGGACCGCCTCGGACCGCCCGGGACCGCCCAGGACCGCCCGGGACCACCCCTGGACCGCCCGGGACCGCCCTGGAACGCCCGGGACCGCCCGGGACCGCCCGGGACCGCCCTGGACTGCCCGGACCGCCCGGGACCGCCTGGGACCGCCCGGGACCGCCCCAGACCGCCCTGGACCGCCCGGGACCGTCCAGGACCGCCCGGGACCGCCCCGGACCACCCGGGACCGCCCCGGACCGCCCGGGACCGCCCTAGAACGCCCGGGACCGCCCGGGACCGCCCGGGACCGCCCCAGACCGCCCGGGACCGCCCGGGACCGCCCGGGACCGCCCCGGACCGCCCGGGACCGCCCGGGACCGCCCGGGACCACCCGGGACCGCCCGGGACCGCGCAGGACCGCCCTGGAACGCCCGGGACTGCCCGGGACCGCCCGGGACCACCCTGGACCGCCCGGGACAGCCCTGGAACGCCCGGGACCGCCCGGGACCGCCCGGGACCGCCCGGGACCGCCTGGGACCGCCCGGGCCCGCCCCAGACCACCCGGGACCGCCCGGGACCGCCCGGGACCGCACGGGACCGCCCGGGACCGCCCGGGACCGCCCCGGACCGCCCGGGACAGCCTCGGACCGCCCGGGACCGTCCAGGACCGCCCGGGACCGCCCCGGGACCACCCGGGACCGCCCCGGACCGCCCGGGACCGCCCTAGAACGCCCGGGACCGCCCGGGACCGCCCGGGACCGCCCCAGACCGCCCGGAACCGCCTCGGACCGCCCGGGACCGCCCAGGACCGCCCGGAACCGCCCTGGACCGCCCGGGACCGCCCTGGAACGCCCGGGACCGCCCGGGACCGCCCGGGACCGCCCGGGACCGCCCGGGACCGCCCCGACCGCCCGGGATCGCCCGGGACCGCCCGGGACCGCCCTGGACTGCCCGGGACCGCCCGGGACCGCCCAGGACCGCCCGGGACCGCCTGGGACCGCCCGGGACCGCCCCAGACCGCCTGGACCGCCCGGGACCGTCCAGGACCGCCCGGGACCGCCCCGGACCACCCGGGACCGCCCCGGACCGCCCGGGACCGCCCTAGAACGCCCGGGACCGCCCGGGACCGCCCGGGACCGCCCCAGACCGCCCGGAACCGCCTCGGACCGCCCGGGACCGCCCAGGACCGCCCGGAACCGCCCTGGACCGCCCGGGACCGCCCTGGAACGCCCGGGACCGCCCGGGACCGCCCGGGACCGCCCGGGACCGCCCGGGACCGCCCCGGACCGCCCGGGATCGCCCGGGACCGCCCGGGACCGCCTGGGACCGCCCGGGACCGCCCCGGACCGCCCGGGACCACCCTAGATCGCCCGGGACCGCCCGGGACCGCCCGGGACCGCCCCGGACCGCCCGGGACCGCCTCGGACCGCCCGGGACCGCCCAGGACCGCCCGGGACCGCCCTGGACCGCCCGGGACCGCCCTGGAACGCCCGGGACCGCCCGGGACCGCCCGGGACCGCCCTGGACTGCCCGGGACCGCCCGGGACCGCCCAGGACCGCCCGGGACCGCCTGGGACCGCCCGGGACCGCCCCAGACCGCCCTGGACCGCCCGGGACCGCCCGGGACCGCCCGGGACCGCCCGGGACCGCCCGGGACCGCCTCGGACCGCCCGGGACAGCCCAGGACCGCCCGAGACCGCCCTGGACCGCCCGGGACCGCCCTGCAACGCCCGAGACCGCCCGGGACCGCCCAGGACCGCCCGGGACCGCCCGGGACCGCCCTGGACCGCCCGGGACCGCACCGGACCGCCCGGGACTGCCCGGGACCGCCCGGGACCGCACGGGACCGCCCAGGACCGCCCCGGACCGCCCGGGACCGCCCGGGACCGCCCTGGAACGCCCGGGACCGCCCAGGACCGCCCGGGACCGCCCGGGACCGCCCCGGACCGCCCGGGACCGCCTCGGATCGCCCGGGACCGCCCAGGACCGCCCAGGACCGCCCTGGACTGCCCTGGACCGCCCGGGACCGCCCTGGAACGCCCGGGACCGCCCGGGACCGCCCGGGACCGCCCGGGACCACCCGGGACCGCCCGGGACCGCGCAGGACCGCCCTGGAACGCCCGGGACCGCCCGGGACCGCCCTGGACCGCCCGGGATCGCCCGGGACCGCCCGGGACCGCCTGGGACCGCCCGGGACCGCCCGGGACCGCCCGTGACCGCCTCGGACCGCCCAGGACCGCCCCGGACCGCCCAGGACCGCCCTGGAATGCCCGGGACCGCTCGGGACCGCCCGGGACCGCCCGGACCGCCCGGGACCGCCTTGGACCGCCGGGATCGCCCAGGACCGCCCTGGAACGCCCGGGACCGCCCGGGACCGCCCGGGACAGCTCTGGACCGCCCTGGACCACCCGGGACCGCCCTGGAACGCCCGGGACTGCCCGGGACCGCCCGGGACCGCCCGGGACCGCCCGGGACCGCCCGGGACCACCCGGGACCGCCCGGGACCGCCCCGGACCGCCCGGGACCGCCCGGGACCGCCCGGGACCGCAGGGGACCGCCCGGGACTGCCCGGGACCGCCCGGGACCGCCCCGGACCGCCCGGGACCGCCTCGGACCGCCCGGGACCGCCCAGGACCGCCCGGGACCGCCTCGGACCGCCCGGGACCGCCCCGGACCGCCCGGGACCGCCCTGGAATGCCCGGGACCGCTCGGGACCGCCCGGGACTGCCCGGACCGCCCGGGACCGCCTCGGACCGCCTGGACCGCCCAGGACCGCCCTGGAACGCCCGGGACGGCCCGGGACCGCCCGGGACCGCTCTGGACCGCCCTGGACCGCCTGGGACCGCCCTGGAACGCCCGGGACTGCCCGGGACCGCCCGGGACCGCCCGGGACCGCCCGGGACCGCCCGGGACCACTCGGGACCGCCCGGGACCACCCCGGACCGTCCGGGACCGCCCGGGACCGCCCGGGCCCGCACGGGACCACCCGGGACCGCCCGGGACCGCCCGGGACCGCCCGGGACCGCCTGGGACTGCCCTAGACCGCCCGGGACCGCCCAGGACCGCCCGGGACCGCCCCGGACCGCCCGGGACCGCCCCGGACCGCCCGGGACCGCCCTAGAACGCCCGGGACCGCCCGGGACCACCCGGGACCGCCCCGGACCGCCCGGGACCGCCTCGGACCGCCCGGGACCGCCCAGGACCGCCCGGGACCGCCCTGGACCGCCCGGGACCGCTATGGAACGCCCGGGACCGCCCGGGACCGCCCGGGACCGCCCGGGACCGCCCGGGACCGCCCGGGACCGCCCGGGACCGCCCGGGACCGCCTGGGACCGCCCGGGACCGCCAAGGACCGCCCTGGAACGCCCGGGACCGCCCAGGACCGCCCAGAACCGCCCTGGACCGCCCGGGACCGCCCGAGACCGCCCGGGACCGCCCGGGACCGCCCGGGACCGCCCCGGACCGCCCGGGACCGCACCCGGACCGCCCAGGACCACACCCGGACCACCCGGGACCGCCCCGGACCGCCCAGGACCGCCCGGGACCGCCCGGGACCGCCCGGGATCGCCCGGGACCGCCCGGGACCGCCCCGGACCGCCCGGGACCGCCCGGGACCGCCCCGGACCGCCCGGACCGCCTCGGACCGCCCGGGACCGCCCAGGACCGCCCGGGACCGCCCCGGACCGCCCGCGACCGCCTTGGACCGCCCGGGACCGCCCTGGAATGCCCGGACCGCTCGGGACCGCCCGGGACCGCCCGGACCACCCGGGACCGCCTCGGACCGCCCGGGACCACCCAGGACCGCCCTGGAATGCCTGGGACCGCCCGGGACTGCCCGGGACCGCCCTGGACCGCCCGGGACTGCCCTGGAACGCCCGGGACCGCCCGGGACCGCCCGGGACCGCCCAGGAACGCCCGGGACCGCCCGGGACCACCCGGGACCGCCCGGGACCACCCCGGACTGCCCGGGGACCGCCCGGACCGCCCGGGACCGCACGGGACCGCCCGGGACCGCCCGGGACCGCCCGGGACCGCCCCGGACCGCCCAGGACCGCCTCGGACCGCCCGGGACCGCCCCGGACCGCCCGGGACCGCCCCGGACCGCCCGGGACCACCCTAGATCGCCCGGGACCGCCCGGGACCGCCCGGGACCGCCCCGGACCGCCCGGGACCGCCTCGGACCGCCCGGGACCGCCCAGGACCGCCCGGGACCACCATGGACCGCCCGGGACCGCCCTGGAACGCCCGGGACCGCCCGGGACCGCCCGGGACCGCCCTGGACTGCCCGGGACCGCCCGGGACCGCCTGGGACCGCCCGGGACCGCCCCAGACCGCCCTGGACCGCCCGGGACCGTCCAGGACCGCCCGGGACCGCCCCGGACCACCCGGGACCGCCCCGGACCGCCCGGGACCGCCCTAGAACGCCCGGGACCGCCCGGGACCGCCCGGGACCGCCCCAGACCGCCCGGAAACCGCCTCGGACCGCCCGGGACCGCCCAGGACCGCCCGAAACCGCCCTGGACCGCCCGGGACCGCCCTGGAACGCCCGGGACCGCCCGGGACCGCCCGGGACCGCCCGGGACCGCCCGGGACCGCCCCGGACCGCCCGGGACCGCCCGGGACCGCCCGGGACCACCCGGGACCGCCCGGGACCGCGCAGGACCGCCCTGGAACGCCCGGACTGCCCGGGACCGCCCGGGACCACCCTGGACCGCCCGGGACAGCCCTGGAACGACCGGGACCGCCCGGGACCGCCCGGGACCGCCCGGGACCGCCCGGGACCGCCTGGGACCGCCCGGGCCCGCCCCAGACCACCCGGGACCCCGCCCGGGACCGCCCGGGACCGCACGGGACCGCCCGGGACCGCCCGGGACCGCCCCGGACCGCCCGGGACAGCCTCGGACCGCCCGGGACCGTCCAGGACCGCCCGGGACCGCCCCGGACCACCCGGGACCGCCCCGGACCGCCCGGGACCGCCCTAGAACGCCCGGGACCGCCCGGGACCGCCCGGGACCACCCCAGACCGCCCGGAACCGCCTCGGACCGCCCGGGACCGCCCAGGACCGCCCGGAACCGCCCTGGACCGCCCGGGACCGCCCTGGAACGCCCGGGACCGCCCGGGACCGCCCGGGACCGCCCGGGACCGCCCGGGACCGCCCCGGACCGCCCGGGATCGCCCGGGACCGCCCGGGACCGCCTGGGACCGCCCGGGACCGCCCCGGACCGCCCGGGACCACCCTAGATCGCCCGGGACCGCCCGGGACCGCCCGGGACCGCCCCGGACCGCCCGGGACCGCCTCGGACCGCCCGGGACCGCCCTGGACCGCCCGGGACCGCCCTGGACCGCCCGGGACCGCCCTGGAACGCCCGGGACCGCCCGGACCGCCCGGGACCGCCCTGGACTGCCCGGGACCGCCCGGGACCGCCCAGGACCGCCCGGGACCGCCTGGGACCGCCCGGGACCGCCCCAGACCGCCCTGGACCGCCCGGGACCGTCCAGGACCGCCCGGGACCGCCCCGGACCACCCGGGACCGCCCCGGACCGCCCGGGACCGCCCTAGAACGCCCTGGGACCGCCCGGGACCGCCCGGGACCGCCCCAGACCGCCCGGAACCGCCTCGGACCGCCCGGGACCGCCCAGGACCGCCCGGAACCGCCCTGGACCGCCCGGGACCGCCCTGGAACGCCCGGGACCGCCCGGGACCGCCCGGGACCGCCCGGGACCGCCCGGGACCGCCCCGGACCGCCCGGGATCGCCCGGGACCGCCCGGGACCGCCTGGGACCGCCCGGGACCGCCCCGGACCGCCCGGGACCACCCTAGATCGCCCGGGACCGCCCGGGACCGCCCGGGACCGCCCCGGACCGCCCGGGACCGCCTCGGACCGCCCGGGACCGCCCAGGACCGCCCGGGACCGCCCTGGACCGCCCGGGACCGCCCTGGAACGCCCGGGACCGCCCGGGACCGCCGGGACCGCCCTGGACTGCCCGGGACCGCCCGGGACCGCCCAGGACCGCCCGGGGACCGCCTGGGACCGCCCGGGACCGCCCCAGACCGCCCTGGACCGCCCTGGACCGCCCGGGACCGCCCGGGACCGCCCTGCAACGCCCGAGACCGCCCGGGACCGCCCAAGACCGCCCGGGACCGCCCGGGACCGCCCGGGACCGCCCGGGACCGCACCGGACCGCCCGGGACTGCCCGGGACCACCCGGGACCGCACGGGACCGCCCAGGACCGCCCCGGACCGCCCGGGACCGCCCGGGACCGCCCTGGAAACGCCCGGGACCGCCCAGGACCGCCCGGGACCGCCCGGGACCGCCCCGGACCGCCCGGGACCGCCTCGGATCGCCCGGGACCGCCCAGGACCGCCCAGGACCGCCCTGGACTGCCCTGGACCGCCCGGGACCGCCCTGGAACGCCCGGGACCGCCCGGGACCGCCCGGGACTGCCCGGGACCACCCGGGACCGCCCGGGACCGCGCAGGACCGCCCTGGAACGCCCGGGACCGCCCGGGACCGCCCTGGACCGCCCGGGATCGCCCGGGACCGCCCGGGACCGCCTGGGACCGCCCGGGACCGCCCGGGACCGCCCGTGACCGCCTCGGACCGCCCAGGACCGCCCCGGACCGCCCAGGACCGCCCTGGAATGCCCGGGACCGCTCGGGACCGCCCGGGACCGCCCGGACCGCCCGGGACCGCCTTGGACCGCCGGGATCGCCCAGGACCGCCCTGGAACGCCCGGGACCGCCCGGGACCGCCCGGGACAGCTCTGGACCGCCCTGGACCACCCGGGACCGCCCTGGAACGCCCGGGACTGCCCGGGACCGCCCGGGACCGCCCGGGACCGCCCGGGACCGCCCGGGACCACCCGGGACCGCCCGGGATCGCCCCGGACCGCCCGGGACCGCCCGGGACCGCCCGGGACCGCAGGGGACCGCCCGGGACTGCCCGGGACCGCCCGGGACCGCCCCGGACCGCCCGGGACCGCCCAGGACCGCCCGGGACCGCCCTGGACCGCCCGGGACCGCTATGGAACGCCCGGGACCGCCCGGGACCGCCCGGGACCGCCCGGGACCGCCCGGGACCGCCCGGGACCGCCCGGGACCGCCCGGGACCGCCTGGGACCGCCCGGGACCGCCAAGGACCGCCCTGGAATGCCCGGGACCGCCCGGGACCGCCCGGACCGCCCGGGACCGCACCCGGACCGCCCAGGACCACACCCGGACCACCCGGGACCGCCCCGGACCGCCCAGGACCGCCCGGGACCGCCCGGGACCGCCCGGGATCGCCCGGGACCGCCCGGGACCGCCCCGGACCGCCCGGGACCGCCCGGGACCGCCCCGGACCGCCCGGGACCGCCTCGGACCGCCCGGGACCGCCCAGGACCGCCCGGGACCGCCCCGGACCGCCCGCGACCGCCTTGGACCGCCCGGGACCGCCCTGGAATGCCCGGACCGCTCGGGACCGCCCGGGACCGCCCGGACCACCCGGGACCGCCTCGGACCGCCCGGGACCACCCAGGGACCGCCCTGGAATGCCCGGGACCGCCCGGGACTGCCCGCGACCGCCCTGGACCGCCCGGGACTGCCCTGGAACGCCCGGGACCGCCCGGGACCGCCCGGGACCGCCCAGGAACGCCCGGGACCGCCCGGGACCACCCGGGACCGCCCGGGACCACCCCGGACTGCCCGGGGACCGCCCGGGACCGCCCGGACCGCACGGGACCGCCCGGGACCGCCCGGGACCGCCCGGGACCGCCCCGGACCGCCAGGACCGCCTCGGACCGCCCGGGACCGCCCCGGACCGCCCGGGACCGCCCGGACCGCCCGGGACCACCCTAGATCGCCCGGGACCGCCCGGGACCGCCCGGGACCGCCCCGGACCGCCCGGGACCGCCTCGGACCGCCCGGGACCGCCCAGGACCGCCCGGGACCACCCTGGACCGCCCGGGACCGCCCTGGAACGCCCGGGACCGCCCGGGACCGCCCGGGACCGCCCTGGACTGCCCGGGACCGCCCGGGACCGCCTGGGACCGCCCGGGACCGCCCCAGACCGCCCTGGACCGCCCGGGACCGTCCAGGACCGCCGGGACCGCCCCGGACCACCCGGGACCGCCCCGGACCGCCCGGGACCGCCCTAGAACGCCCGGGACCGCCCGGGACCGCCCGGGACCGCCCCAGACCGCCCGGAACCGCCTCGACCGCCCGGGACCGCCCAGGACGCCCGAAACCGCCCTGGACCGCCCGGGACCGCCCTGGAACGCCCGGGACCGCCCGGGACCGCCCGGGACCGCCCGGGACCGCCCGGGACCGCCCGGACCGCCCGGGACCGCCCGGGACCGCCCTGGACCACCCGGGACCGCCCGGGACCGCCCTGGACCGCCCGGGACCGCCCTGGAACGCCCGGGACCGCCCGGGACCGCCCGGGACCGCCCTGGACTGCCCGGGACCGCCCGGGACCGCCCAGGACCGCCCGGGACCGCCTGGGACCGCCCGGGACCGCCCCAGACCGCCCTGGACCGCCCGGGACCGTCCAGGACCGCCCGGGACCGCCCCGGACCACCCGGGACCGCCCCGGACCGCCCGGGACCGCCCTAGAACGCCCGGGACCGCCCGGGACCGCCCCGGGACCGCCCCAGACCGCCCGGAACCGCCTCGGACCGCCCGGGACCGCCCAGGACCGCCCGGAACCGCCCTGGACCGCCCCGGGACCGCCCTGGAACGCCCGGGACCGCCCGGGACCGCCCGGGACCGCCCGGGACCGCCGGGACCGCCCCGGACCGCCCGGGATCGCCCGGGACCGCCCGGGATCGCCTGGGACCGCCCGGGACCGCCCCGGACCGCCCGGGACCACCCTAGATCGCCCGGGACCGCCCGGGACCGCCCGGGACCGCCCGGACCGCCCGGGACCGCCTCGGACCGCCCGGGACCGCCCAGGACCGCCCGGGACCGCCCTGGACCGCCCGGGACCGCCCTGGAACGCCCGGGACCGCCCGGGACCGCCCGGGACCGCCCCTGGACTGCCCGGGACCGCCCGGGACCGCCCAGGACCGCCCGGGACCGCCTGGGACCGCCCGGGACCGCCCCAGACCGCCCTGGACCGCCCGGGACCGCCCGGGACCGCCCGGGACCGCCCTGCAACGCCCGAGACCGCCCGGGACCGCCCAGGACCGCCCGGGACCGCCGGGACCGCCCTGGACCGCCCTGGGACCGCACCGGACCGCCCGGGGACTGCCCGGGACCGCCCGGGACCGCACGGGACCGCCCAGGACCGCCCCGGACCGCCCGGGACCGCCCGGGACCGCCCTGGAACGCCGGGACCGCCCAGGACCGCCCGGGACCGCCCGGGACCGCCCCGGACCGCCCGGGACCGCCTCGGATCGCCCGGGACCGCCCAGGACCGCCCAGGACCGCCCTGGACTGCCCTGGACCGCCCGGGACCGCCCTGGAACGCCCGGGACCGCCCGGGACCGCCCGGGACCGCCCGGGACCACCCGGGACCGCCCGGGACCGCGCAGGACCGCCCTGGAACGCCCGGGACCGCCCGGGACCGCCCTGGACCGCCCGGGATCGCCCGGGACCGCCCGGGACCGCCTGGGACCGCCCAGGACCGCCCGGGACCGCCCGTGACCGCCTCGGACCGCCCAGGACCGCCCCGGACCGCCCAGGACCGCCCTGGAATGCCCGGGACCGCTCGGGACCGCCCGGGACCGCCCGGACCGCCCGGGACCGCCTTGGACCGCCGGGATCGCCCGGACCGCCCTGAACGCCCGGGACCGCCCGGGAACCGCCCGGGACAGCTCTGGACCGCCCTGGACCACCCGGGACCGCCCTGGAACGCCCGGGACTGCCCGGGACCGCCCGGGACCGCCCGGGACCGCCCGGGACCACCCGGGACCGCCCGGGACCGCCCCGGACCGCCCGGGACCGCCCGGGACCGCCCGGGACCGCAGGGGACCGCCCGGGACTGCCCGGGACCGCCCGGGACCGCCCCGGACCGCCCGGGACCGCCTCGGACCGCCCGGGACCACCCAGGACCGCCGGGACCGCCTCGGACCGCCCGGGACCGCCCCGGACCGCCCGGGACCGCCCTGGAATGCCCGGGACCGCTCGGGACCGCCCGGGACTGCCCGGACCGCCCGGGACCGCCTCGGACCGCCTGGACCGCCCAGGACCGCCCTGGAACGCCCGGGACGGCCCGGGACCGCCCGGGACCGCTCTGGACCGCCCTGGACCGCCTGGGACCGCCCTGAACGCCCGGGACTGCCCGGGACCGCCCGGGACCGCCCGGGACCGCCCGGGACCGCCGGGACCACTCGGGACCGCCCGGGACCACCCCGGACCGTCCGGGACCGCCCGGGACCGCCCGGGCCCGCACGGGACCACCCGGGACCGCCCGGGACCGCCCGGGACCGCCCGGGACCGCCTGGGACTGCCTCGGACCGCCCGGGACCGCCCAGGACCGCCCGGGACCGCCCCGACCGCCCGGGACCGCCCCGGACCGCCCGGGACCGCCCTAGAACGCCCGGGACCGCCCGGGACCACCCGGGACCGCCCCGGACCGCCCGGGACCGCCTCGGACCGCCCGGGACCGCCCAGGACCGCCCGGGACCGCCCTGGACGCCCGGGACCGCTATGGAACGCCCGGGACCGCCCGGGACCGCCCGGGACCGCCCGGGACCGCCCGGGACCGCCCGGGACGCCCGGGACCGCTCTGGAACGCCCGGGACCGCCCGGGACCGCCCGGGACCGCCCTGGACCTCCTGGGACCGCCCTGGAACGCCCGGGACCGCCCGGGACCGCCCGGGACCGCCCGGGACCGCCCGGGACCGCCTGGGACCGCCCGGGACCGCCCCAGACCGCCCGGGACCGCCCGGGACCACCCGGGACCGCACGGGACCGCCCGGGACCGCCCGGGACCGCCCTGGACCGCCCGGGACCGCCCTGGAACGCCCGGGACCGTCCGGGACCGCCCGGGACCGCCTGGGACCGCCCGGGACCGCCTGGGACCGCCCGGGACCGCCCCAGACCGCCCGGGACCGCCCGGGACCGCACGGGACCGCCCGGGACCGCCCGGGACTGCCTCGGACCGCCCGGGACCGCCCCGGACCGCCCGGGACCGCCCTGGAATGCCCGGGACCGCTCGGGACCGCCCGGGACTGCCCGGACCGCCCGGGACCGCCTCGGACCGCCGGGACCGCCCAGGACCGCCCTGGAACGCCCGGGAACGCCCGGGACCGCCCGGGGACCGCTCTGGACCGCCCTGGACCGCCTGGGACCGCCCTGGAACGCCCGGGACTGCCCGGGACCGCCCGGGAACCGCCCGGGACCGCCCGGGACCGCCCGGGACCACTGGGGACCGCCCAGGACCACCCCGGACCGTCCGGGACCGCCCGGGACCGCCCGGGCCCGCACGGGACCGCCCGGGACCGCCCGGGACCGCCCGGGACCGCCCCGGACCGCCTGGGACTGCCTCGGACCGCCCGGGACCGCCCAGGACCGCCCGGGACCGCCCCGGACCGCCCGGGACCGCCCCGGACCGCCCGGGACCGCCCTAGAACGCCCGGGACCGCCCGGGACCACCCGGGACCGCCCCGGACCGCCCGGGACCGCCTCGGACCGCCCGGGACCGCCCAGGACCGCCCGGGACCGCCCTGGACCGCCCGGGACCGCTATGGAACGCCCGGGACCGCCCGGGACCGCCCGGGACCGCCCGGGACCGCCCGGGACCGCCCGGGACCGCCCGGGACCGCTCTGGAACGCCCGGGACCGCCCGGGACCGCCCGGGACCGCCCTGGACCTCCTGGGACCGCCCTGGAACGCCAGGGACCGCCCGGGACCGCCGGGACCGCCGGGACCGCCCGGGACCGCCTGGGACCGCCCGGGACCGCCCCAGATCGCCCGGGACCGCCCGGGACCACCCGGGACCGCACCGGACCGCCCGGGACCGCCCGGAACCGCCCTGGACCGCCCGGGACCGCCCTGGAACGCCCGGGACCGTCCGGGACCGCCCGGGACCGCCTGGGACCGCCCGGGACCGCCTGGGACCGCCCGGAACCGCCCCAGACCGCCCGGGACCGCCCGGGACCGCACGGGACCGCCCGGGACCGCCCGGGACCGCCCGGGACCGCCCCGGACCGCCCGGGACCGCCTCGGACCGCCCAGGACCGCCCAGGACCGCCCGGGACCGCTCCGGACCACCCGCGACCGCCCCGGACCGCCCGTGACCGCCCTAGAACGCCCAGGACCGGCCGGGATCGCCCGGACTGCCCCATACCGCCCGGGACCACCTCGGACCGCCCGGGACCGCCCAGGACTGCCCGGGACCGCCCTGGACCGCCCGCGACCGCCCTGGAACGCCCGGGACCGCACGGGACCGCCCGGGACCGCCCGGGACCGCCCCGGACCGCCCGGGACCGCCTCGGACCGCCTGGGACCGCCCAGGACCGCCCAGAACCGCCCCGGACCACCCGGGACCGCCCCAGACCGCCCGGGACCGCCCTAGAATGCCCGGGACCGCCCAGGACCGCCCGGGACTGCCCCGGACCGCCCGGGACGGCCTCGGACCGCCCGGGACAGCCCAGGACCGCCCGGGACCGCCCTGGACCGCCCGGGACCGCCCTGCAACGCCCGAGACCGCCCGGGACCACCCAGGACCGCCCTGGGACCGCCCGGGACCGCCCTGGACCGCCCGGGACCGCACCGGACCGCCCGGGACCGCCCGGGACCGCCTGGGACCGCACGGGACCGCCCAGGACCGCCCCGGACCGCCCGGGGCCGCCCGGGACCGCCCTGGAACGCCCGGGACCGCCCGGGACCGCCCGGGACCGCCCGGGACCGCCCGGGAACTGCCCGGAACCGCCCGGGACCGCCCAGGACCGCCCGGGACCGCCCGGGACCGCCCAGGACCGCCCGGGACCGCCCTGGACCGCCCTGGACCGCCCGGGACCGCCCTGGAACGCCCGGGACCGCCCGGGACCGCCCGGGACCGCCCGGGACCACCCGGGACCGCCCGGGACCGCGCAGGACCGCCCTGGAACGCCCGGGAACTGCCCGGGACCGCCCGGGACCACCCTGGACCGCCCGGGACCGCCCTGGAACGCCCAGGACCGCCCGGGACCGCCCGGGACCGCCCGGGACCGCCTGGGACCGCCCGGGCCCGCCCCAGACCGCCCGGGACCGCCCGGGGCCGCCCGGGACCGCACGGGACCGCCTGGGACCGCCCGGGACCGCCCCGGACCGCCCGGGACCGCCTTGGACCGCCCGGGACCGCCCAGGACCGCCCGGGACTGCCCCGGACCACCCGGGACCGCCCCGGACCGCCCGGGACCGCCCTAGAACGCCCGGGACCGCCCGGGACCGCCCGTGACCGCCTCAGACCGCCCGGAACCGCCTCGGACCACCCGGGACCGCCCAGGACCGCCCAGAACCGCCCTGGACCGCCCGGGACCGCCCGGAAACGCCCGGGACCGCCCGGGACCGCCCGGGACCGCCCGGGACCGCCCGGGACCGCCTAGGACCGCCCTGGAATGCCCGGGACCGCCCAGGACCGCCCGGAACCGCCCTTGACCGCCCGGGACCGCCCGAGACCGCCCGGGACCGCCCGGGACCGCCCGGGACCGCCCGGGACCGCCCGGGATCGCCCGGGACCGCCCGGGACCGCCTGGGACCGCCCGGGACCGCCCGGGACCGCCCGGGACCGCCTCGGCCCGCCCAGGACCGCCCCGGACCGCCCAGGCCCGCCCTGGAATGCCCGGGACCGCTCGGGACCGGCCGGGACCGCCCGGACCGCCCGGAACCGCCTCGGACCGCCGGGATCGCCCAGGACCGCCCTGGAACGCCCGGGACCGCCCGGGACCGCCCGGGACCGCTCTGGACCGCCCTGGACCGCCCGGGACCGCCCTGGAACGCCCGGGACTGCCGGGGACCGCCCGGGACCGCCCGGGACCGCCCGGGACCGTCCGGGACCACCCGGGACCGCCCGGGACCGCCCCGGACCGCCCGGGACCGCCCGGGACCGCCCGGGACTGCACGGGACCGCCCGGCACCGCCCGGGACCGCCCGGGACCGCCGCGGACCGCCCGGGACCGCCTCGGACCGCCCGGGACCGCCCACGACCGCCCGGGACCGCCTCGGACCGCCCGGGACCGCCCCGGACCGCCCGGGACCGCCCTGGAATGCCCGGGACCGCTCGGGACCGCCCGGGACCGCCCGGACCGCCCGGGACCGCCTCGGACCGCCGGGACCGCCCAGGACCGCCCTGGAACGCCCGGGACCGCCCGGGACCGCCCGGGACCGCTCTGGACCGCCCTGGACCGCCTGGGACCGCCCTGGAACGCCCGGGACTGCCTGGGACCGCCCGGGACCGCCCGGGACCGCCCGGGACCGCCCAGAACCACCCGGGACCGCCCGGGACCACCCCGGACCGCCCCGGACCGCCCGGGACCGCCCTGGACCGCCCGGGACCGCCCTGGAACGCCCGGGACCGTCCGGGACCGCCCGGGACCGCCTGGGACCGCCCGGGACCGCCAGGGACCGCCCGGGACCGCCCCAGACCGCCCGGGACCGCCCGGGACCGCACGGGACCGCCCGGGACCGCCCGGGACCGCCCGGGACCGCCCCGGACCGCCCGGGACCGCCTCGGACCGCCCAGGACCGCCCAGGACCGCCCGGGACCGCTCCGGACCACCTGCGACCGCCCCGGACCGCCCGTGACCGCCCTAGAACGCCCAGGACCGGCCGGGATCGCCCGGGACCGCCCCAGACCGCCCGGGACCACCTCGGACCGCCCGGGACCGCCCAGGACTGCCCGGGACCGCCCTGGACCGCCCGCGACCGCTCTGGAACGCCCGGGACCGCACGGGACCGCCCGGGACCGCCCGGGACCGCCCCGGACCGCCCGGGACCACCTCGGACCGCCTGGGACCGCCCAGGACCGCCCAGAACCGCCCCGGACCACCCGGGACCGCTCCAGACCGCCCGGGACCGCCCTAGAATGCCCGGGACCGCCCAGGACCGCCCGGGACTGCCCCGGACCGCCCGGGACGGCCTCGGACCGCCCGGGACAGCCCAGGACCGCCCGGGACCGCCCTGGACCGCCCGGGACCGCCCTGCAACGCCAGAGACCGCCCGGGACCACCCAGGACCGCCCGGGACCGCCCGGGACCGCCCTGGACCGCCCGGGACCGCACCAGACCGCCCGGGACCGCCCGGGACCGCCTGGGACCGCACGGGACCGCCCAGGACCGCCCCGGACCGCCCGGGGCCGCCCGGGACCGCCCTGGAACGCCCGGGACCGCCCGGGACCGCCCGGGACCGCCCGGGACCGCCCGGGACCGCCCGGGGACCGCCCGGGACCGCCCAGGACCGCCCGGGACCGCCCGGGACCGCCCAGGACCGCCCGGGACCGCCCTGGACCGCCCTGGACCGCCCGGGACCGCCCTGGAACGCCCGGGACCGCCCGGGACCGCCCGGGACCGCCCGGGACCACCCGGGACCGCCCGGGACCGCGCAGGACCGCCCTGGAACGCCCGGGACTGCCCGGGACCGCCCGGGACCACCCTGGACCGCCCGGGACCGCCCTGGAACGCCCAGGACCGCCCGGGACCGCCCGGGACCGCCCGGGACCGCCTGGGACCGCCCGGGCCCGCCCCAGACCGCCCGGGACCGCCCGGGGCCGCCCGGGACCGCACGGGACCGCCCGGGACCGCCCGGGACCGCCCCGGACCGCCCGGGACCGCCTTGGACCGCCCGGGACAGCCCAGGACCGCCCGGGACCACCCCGGACCACCCGGGACCGCCCCGGACCGCCCGGGACCGCCCTAGAACGCCCGGGACCGCCCGGGACCGCCCGTGACCGCCCCAGACCGCCCGGAACCGCCTCGGACCACCCGGGACCGCCCAGGACCGCCCAGAACCGCCCTGGACCGCCCGGGACCGCCCTGGAACGCCCGGGACCGCCCGGGACCGCCCGGGACCGCCCGGGACCGCCCGGGACCGCCTAGGACCGCCCTGGAATGCCCGGGACCGCCCAGGACCGCCCGGAACCGCCCTTGACCGCCCGGGACCGCCCGAGACCGCCCGGGACCGCCCGGGACCGCCCGGGACCGCCCGGGACCGCCCGGGACCGCCCGGGATCGCCCGGGACCGCCCGGGACCGCCTGGGACCGCCCGGGACCGCCCGGGACCGCCCGGGACCGCCTCGGCCCGCCCAGGACCGCCCCGGACCGCCCAGGCCCGCCCTGGAATGCCCGGGACCGCTCGGGACCGGCCGGGACCGCCCGGACCGCCCGGAACCGCCTCGGACCGCCAGGATCGCCCAGGACCGCCCTGGAACGCCCGGGACCGCCCGGGACCGCCCGGGACCGCTCTGGACCGCCCTGGACCGCCCGGGACCGCCCTGGAACGCCCGGGACTGCCCGGGACCGCCCGGGACCGCCCGGGACCGCCCGGGACCGTCCGGGACCACCCGGGACCGCCCGGGACCGCCCCGGACCGCCCGGGACCGCCCGGGACCGCCCGGGACTGCACGGGACCGCCCGGGACCGCCCGGGACCGCCCGGGACCGACCCGGACCGCCCGGGACCGCCTCGGACCGCCCGGGACCGCCCACGACCGCCCGGGACCGCCTCGGACCGCCCGGGACCGCCCCGGACCGCCCGGGACCGCCCTGGAATGCCCGGGACCGCTCGGGACCGCCCGGGACCGCCCGGACCGCCCGGGACCGCCTCGGACCGCCGGGACCGCCCAGGACCGCCCTGGAACGCCAGGGACCGCCCGGGACCGCCCGGGACCGCTCTGGACCGCCCTGGACCGCCTGGGACCGCCCTGGAACGCCCGGGACTGCCTGGGACCGCCCGGGACCGCCCGGGACCGCCCGGGACCGCCCGGAACCACCCGGGACCGCCCGGGACCACCCCGGACCGCCCCGGACCGCCCGGGACCGCTCCGGACCACCCGCGACCGCCCCGGACCGCCCGTGACCGCCCTAGAACGCCCAGGACCGGCCGGGATCGCCCGGGACTGCCCCATACCGCCCGGGACCACCTCGGACCGCCCGGGACCGCCCAGGACTGCCCGGGACCGCCCTGGACCGCCCGCGACCGCCCTGGAACGCCCGGGACCGCACGGGACCGCCCGGGACCGCCCGGGACCGCCCCGGACCGCCCGGGACCGCCTCGGACCGCCTGGGACCGCCCAGGACCGCCCAGAACCGCCCCGGACCACCCGGGACCGCCCCAGACCGCCCGGGACCGCCCTAGAATGCCCGGGACCGCCCAGGACCGCCCGGGACTGCCCCGGACCGCCCGGGACGGCCTCGGACCGCCCGGGACAGCCCAGGACCGCCCGGGACCGACCTGGACCGCCCGGGACCGCCCTGCAACGCCCGAGACCGCCCGGGACCACCCAGGACCGCCCGGGACCGCCCGGGACCGCCCTGGACCGCCCGGGACCGCACCGGACCGCCCGGGACCGCCCGGGACCGCCTGGGACCGCACGGGACCGCCCAGGACCGCCCCGGACCGCCCGGGGCCGCCCGGGACCGCCCTGGAACGCCCGGGACCGCCCGGGACCGCCCGGGACCGCCCGGGACCGCCCGGGACCGCCCGGAACCGCCCGGGACCGCCCAGGACCGCCCGGGACCGCCCGGGACCGCCCAGGACCGCCCGGGACCGCCCTGGACCGCCCTGGACCGCCCGGGACCGCCCTGGAACGCCCGGGACCGCCCGGGACCGCCCGGGACCGCCCGGGACCACCCGGGACCGCCCGGGACCGCGCAGGACCGCCCTGGAACGCCCGGGACTGCCCGGGACCGCCCGGGACCACCCTGGACCGCCCGGGACCGCCCTGGAACGCCCAGGACCGCCCGGGACCGCCCGGGACCGCCCGGGACCGCCTGGGACCGACCGGGCCCGCCCCAGACCGCCCGGGACCGCCCGGGGCCGCCCGGGACCGCACGGGACCGCCTGGGACCGCCCGGGACCGCCCCGGACCGCCCGGGACCGCCTTGGACCGCCCGGGACCGCCCAGGACCGCCCGGGACTGCCCCGGACCACCCGGGACCGCCCCGGACCACCCGGGACCGCCCTAGAACGCCCGGGACCGCCCGGGACCGCCCGTGACCGCCCCAGACCGCCCGGAACCGCCTCGGACCACCCGGGACCGCCCAGGACCGCCCAGAACCGCCCTGGACCGCCCGGGACCGCCCTGGAACGCCCGGGACCGCCCGGGACCGCCCGGGACCGCCCGGGACCGCCCGGGACCGCCTAGGACCGCCCTGGAATGCCCGGGACCGCCCAGGACCGCCCGGAACCGCCCTTGACCGCCCGGGACCGCCCGAGACCGCCCGGGACCGCCCGGGACCGCCCGGGACCGCCCGGGACCGCCCGGGATCGCCCGGGACCGCCCGGGACCGCCTGGGACCGCCCGGGACCGCCCGGGACCGCCCGGGACCGCCTCGGCCCGCCCAGGACCGCCCCGGACCGCCCAGGCCCGCTCTGGAATGCCCGGGACCGCTCGGGACCGGCCGGGACCGCCCGGACCGCCCGGAACCGCCTCGGACCGCCGGGATCGCCCAGGACCGCCCTGGAACGCCCGGGACCGCCCGGGACCGCCCGGGACCGCTCTGGACCGCCCTGGACCGCCCGGGACCGCCCTGGAACGCCCGGGACTGCCCGGGACCGCCCGGGACCGCCCGGGACCGCCCGGGACCGTCCGGGACCACCCGGGACCGCCCGGGACCGCCCCGGACCGCCCGGGACCGCCCGGGACCGCCCGGGACTGCACGGGACCGCCCGGGACCGCCCGGGACCGCCCGGGACCGCCGCGGACCGCCCGGGACCGCCTCGGACCGCCCGGGACCGCCCACGACCGCCCGGGACCGCCTCGGACCGCCCGGGACCGCCCCGGACCGCCCGGGACCGCCCTGGAATGCCCGGGACCGCTCGGGACCGCCCGGGACAGCCCGGACCGCCCGGGACCGCCTCGGACCGCCGGGACCGCCCAGGACCGCCCTGGAACGCCCGGGACCGCCCGGGACCGCCCGGGACCGCTCTGGACCGCCCTGGACCGCCTGGGACCGCCCTGGAACGCCCGGGACTGCCTGGGACCGCCCGGGACCGCCCGGGACCGCCCGGGACCGCCCAGAACCACCCGGGACCGCCCGGGACCACCCCGGACCGCCCCGGACCGCCCGGGACCGCCCTGGACCGCCCGGGACCGCCCTGGAACGCCCGGGACCGTCCGGGACCGCCCGGGACCGCCTGGGACCGCCCGGGACCGCCTGGGACCGCCCGGGACCGCCCCAGACCGCCCGGGACCGCCCGGGACCGCACGGGACCGCCCGGGACCGCCCGGGACCGCCCGGGACCGCCCCGGACCGCCCGGGACCGCCTCGGACCGCCCAGGACCGCCCAGGACCGCCCGGGACCGCTCCGGACCACCTGCGACCGCCCCTGACCGCCCGTGACCGCCCTAGAACGCCCAGGACCGGCCGGGATCGCCCGGGACCGCCCCAGACCGCCCGGGACCACCTCGGACCGCCCGGGACCGCCCAGGACTGCCCGGGACCGCCCTGGACCGCCCGCGACCGCTCTGGAACGCCCGGGACCGCACGGGACCGCCCGGGACCGCCCGGGACCGCCCCGGACCGCCCGGGACCGCCTCGGACCGCCTGGGACCGCCCAGGACCGCCCAGAACCGCCCCGGACCACCCGGGACCGCCCCAGACCGCCCGGGACCGCCCTAGAATGCCCGGGACCGCCCAGGACCGCCCGGGACTGCCCCCGGACCGCCCGGGACGGCCTCGGACCGCCCGGGACAGCCCAGGACCGCCCGGGACCGCCCTGGACCGCCCGGGACCGCCCTGCAACGCCCGAGACCGCCCGGGACCACCCAGGACCGCCCGGGACCGCCCGGGACCGCCCTGGACCGCCCGGGACCGCACCAGACCGCCCGGGACCGCCCGGGACCGCCTGGGACCGCACGGGACCGCCCAGGACCGCCCCGGACCGCCCGGGGCCGCCCGGGACCGCCCTGGAACGCCCGGGACCGCCCGGGACCGCCCGGGACCGCTCGAGACCGCCCGGGACCGCCCGGGACCGCCCGGGACCGCCCAGGACCGCCCGGGACCGCCCGGGACCGCCCAGGACCGCCCGGGACCGCCCTGGACCGCCCTGGACCGCCCGGGACCGCCCTGGAACGCCCGGGACCGCCCGGGACCGCCCGGGACCGCCCGGGACCACCCGGGACCGCCCGGGACCGCGCAGGACCGCCCTGGAACGCCCGGGACTGCCCGGGACCGCCCGGGACCACCCTGGACCGCCCGGGACCGCCCTGGAACGCCCAGGACCGCCCGGGACCGCCCGGGACCGCCCGGGACCGCCTGGGACCGCCCGGGCCCGCCCCAGACCGCCCGGGACCGCCCGGGGCCGCCCGGGACCGCACGGGACCGCCCGGGACCGCCCGGGACCGCCCCGGACCGCCCGGGACCGCCTTGGACCGCCCGGGACAGCCCAGGACCGCCCGGGACCACCCCGGACCACCCGGGACCGCCCCGGACCGCCCGGGACCGCCCTAGAACGCCCGGGACCGCCCGGGACCGCCCGTGACCGCCCCAGACCGCCCGGAACCGCCTCGGACCACCCGGGACCGCCCAGGACCGCCCAGAACCGCCCTGGACCGCCCGGGACCACCCTGGAACGCCCGGGACCGCCCGGGACCGCCCGGGACCGCCCGGGACCGCCCGGGACCGCCTAGGACCGCCCTGGAATGCCCGGGACCGCCCAGGACCGCCCGGAACCGCCCTTGACCGCCCGGGACCGCCCGAGACCGCCCGGGACCGCCCGGGACCGCCCGGGACCGCCCGGGACCGCCCGGGACCGCCCGGGATCGCCCGGGACCGCCCGGGACCGCCTGGGACCGCCCGGGACTGCCCGGGACCGCCCGGGACCGCCTCGGCCCGCCCAGGACCGCCCCGGACCGCCCAGGCCCGCCCTGGAATGCCCGGGACCGCTCGGGACCGGCCGGGACCGCCCGGACCGCCCGGAACCGCCTCGGACCGCCGGGATCGCCCAGGACCGCCCTGGAACGCCCGGGACCGCCCGGGACCGCCCGGGACCGCTCTGGACCGCCCTGGACCGCCCGGGACCGCCCTGGAACGCCCGGGACTGCCCGGGACCGCCCGGGACCGCCCGGGACCGCCCGGGACCGTCCGGGACCACCCGGGACCGCCCGGGACCGCCCCGGACCGCCCGGGACCGCCCGGGACCGCCCGGGACTGCACGGGACCGCCCGGGACCGCCCGGGACCGCCCGGGACCGACCCGGACCGCCCGGGACCGCCTCGGACCGCCCGGGACCGCCCACGACCGCCCGGGACCGCCTCGGACCGCCCGGGACCGCCCCGGACCGCCCGGGACCGCCCTGGAATGCCCGGGACCGCTCGGGACCGCCCGGGACCGCCCGGACCGCCCGGGACCGCCTCGGACCGCCGGGACCGCCCAGGACCGCCCTGGAACGCCAGGGACCGCCCGGGACCGCCCGGGACCGCTCTGGACCGCCCTGGACCGCCTGGGACCGCCCTGGAACGCCCGGGACTGCCTGGGACCGCCCGGGACCGCCCGGGACCGCCCGGGACCGCCCGGAACCACCCGGGACCGCCCGGGACCACCCCGGACCGCCCCGGACCGCCCGGGACCGCCCGGTACCGCACGGGACCGCCCGGGACCGCCCGGGACCGCCCGGGACCGCCCCGGACCGCCTGGGACCGCCTCGGACCGCCCGGGACCGCCCAAGACCGCCCGGGACCGCCCCGGACCGCCCGGGACCGCCCCGGTCCGCCCGGGACCGCCCTAGAACGCCCGGGACCACCCGGGACCACCCGGGACCGCCCCGGACCGCCCGGGACCGCCTCGGACCGCCCGGGACCGCCCAGGACCGCCCGGGACCGCCCTGGACCGCCCGGGACCGCTATGGAACGCCCGGGACCGCCCGGGACCGCCCAGGACCGCCCGGGACCGCCCGGGACCGCCCGGGACCGCCCAGGACCGCTCTGGAACGCCCGGGACCGCCCGGGACCGCCCGGGACCGCCCTGGACCTCCCGGGACCGCCCTGGAACGCCCGGGACCGCCCGGGACCGCCCGGGACCGCCTGGGACCGCCCGGGACCGCCCCAGACCGCTCGGGACCGCCCGGGACCGCCCGGGACCGCACGGGACCGCCCGGGACCGCCCGGGACCGCCCTGGACCGCCCGGGACCGCCCTGGAACGCCCGGGACCGTCCGGGACTGCCCGGGTCCGCCTGGGACCGCCCGGGACCGCCTGGGACCGCCCGGACCGCCCCAGACCGCCCGGGACCGCCCGGGACCGCACGGGACCGCCCGGGACCGCCCGGGACCGCCCGGGACCGCCCCGGACCGCCCGCGACCGCCTCAGACCGCCCGAGACCGCCCAGGACCGCCCGGGACCGCTCCGGACCACCCGCGACCGCCCCGGACCGCCCGTGACCGCCCTAGAACGCCCGGGACCGCCCGGGATCGCCCGGGACCGCCCCGGACCGCCCGGGACCACCTCGGACCGCCCGGGACCGCCCAGGACTGCCCGGGACCGCCCTGGACCGCCCGTGACCGCCCTGGAACGCCCGGGACCGCCCGGGATTGCCCGGGACCGCCTGGGACCGCCCGGGACCGACAAGGACCGCCCTGGAACGCCCGGGACCGCCCAGGACCGCCCAGTACCGCCCTGGACCGCCTGGGACCGCCCGAGGCCGCCCGGGACCGCCCCGGACCGCCCGGGACCGCCCCGGGCCGCCCGGGACCGCACCCGGACCGCCCAGGACCACACCCGGACCACCCGGGACCGCCCAGGACCGCCCAGGACCGCCCGGGACCGCCCGGGACCGCCCGGGATCGCCCGGGACCGCCCGGGACCGCACCGGACCGCCCGGGACCGCCCGGGACCGCCCCGGACCGCCCGGGACCGCCTCGGACCGCCCGGGACCGCCCAGGACCGCCCGGGACCGCCCCGGACCGCCCGGGACCGCCTTGGACCGCCCGGGACCGCCCTGGAATGCCCGGGACCGCTCGGGACCGCCCGGGACCGCCCGGACCGCCCGGGACTGCCTCGGACCGCCCGGGACCGCCCAGGACCGCCCTGGAATGCCCGGGACCGCCCGGGACCGCCCGGGACCGCCCCGGACCGCCCGGGACCGCCCCAGACCGCCCGGGACCGCCCGGGACCGCACGGGACCGCCCGGGACCGCCCGGGACCGCCCGGGACCGCCCCGGACCGACCGGGACCGCCTCGGACCGCCCGGGACCGCCCAGGACCGCCCGGGACCGCCCCAGACCACCCGCGACCGCCCCGGACCGCCCGTGACCGCCCTAGAACGCCCGGGACCGCCCGGGATCGCCCGGGACCGCCCCGGACCGCCCGGGACCACCTCGGACCGCCCGGGACCGCCCAGGACTGCCCGGGACCGCCCTGGACCGCCCGCGACCGCCCTGGAACGCCCGGGACCGCCCGGGACTGCCCGGGACCGCACGGGACCGCCCGGGACCGCCCGGGACCGCCCTGGACCGCCCGGGACCGCCCTGGAACGCCCGGGACCGTCCGGGACTGCCCGGGACCGCCTGGGACCGCCCGGGACCGCCTGGGACCGCCCGGGACCGCCCCAGACCGCCCGGGACCGCCCGGGACCGCACGGGACCGCCCGGGACCGCCCGGGACCGCCCGGGACCGCCCCGGACCGCCCGCGATTGCCTCAGACCGCCCGAGACCGCCCAGGACCGCCCGGGACCGCTCCGGACCACCCCGCGACCGCCCCGGACCGGCCGTGACCGCCCTAGAACGCCCGGGACCGCCCGGGATCGCCCGGGACCGCCCCGGACCGCCCGGGACCACCTCGGACCGCCCGGGACCGCCCAGGACTGCCCGGGACCGCCCCTGGGACCGCCCGTGACCGCCCTGGAACGCCCGGGGACCGCCCGGGATTCGCTCTGGACCGCCCTGGACCGCCTGGGACCGCCCTGGAACGCCCGGGACTGCCTGGGACCGCCCGGGACCGCCCGGGACCGCCCGGGACCGCCCGGAACCACCCGGGACCGCCCGGGACCACCCCGGACCGCCCCGGACCGCCCGGGACCGCCCGGGACCGCACGGGACCGCCCGGGACCGCCCGGGACCGCCCGGGACCGCCCCGGACCGCCTGGGACCGCCTCGGACCGCCCGGGACCGCCCAAGACCGCCCGGGACCGCCCCGGACCGCCCGGGACCGCCCCGGTCTGCCCGGGACCGCCCTAGAACGCCCGGGACCACCCGGGACCACCCGGGACCGCCCCGGACCGCCCGGGACCGCCTCGGACCGCCCGGGACCGCCCAGGACCGCCCGGGACCGCCCTGGACCGCCCGGGACCGCTATGGAACGCCCGGGACCGCCCGGGACCGCCCAGGACCGCCCGGGACCGCCCGGGACCGCCCGGGACCGCCCAGGACCGCTCTGGAACGCCCGGGACCGCCCGGGACCGCCCGGGACCGCCCTGGACCTCCCGGGACCGCCCTGGAACGCCCGGGACCGCCCGGGACCGCCCGGGACCGCCTGGGACCGCCCGGGACCGCCCCCAGACCGCTCGGGACCGCCCGGGACCGCCCGGGACCTCACGGGACCGCCCGGGACCGCCCGGGACCGCCCTGGACCGCCCGGGACCGCCCTGGAACGCCCGGGACCGTCCGGGACTGCCCGGGACCGCCTGGGACCGCCCGGGACCGCCTGGGACCGCCCGGACCGCCCCAGACCGCCCGGGACCGCCCGGGACCGCACGGGACCGCCCGGGACCGCCCGGGACCGCCCGGGACCGCCCCGGACCGCCCGCGACCGCCTCAGACCGCCCGAGACCGCCCAGGACCGCCCGGGACCGCTCCGGACCACCCGCGACCGCCCCGGACCGCCCGTGACCGCCCTAGAACGCCCGGGACCGCCCGGGATCGCCCGGGACCGCCCCGGACCGCCCGGGACCACCTCGGACCGCCCGGGACCGCCCAGGACTGCCCGGGACCGCCCTGGACCGCCCGTGACCGCCCTGGAACGCCCGGGACCGCCCGGGATTGCCCGGGGACCGCCTGGGACCGCCCGGGACCGACAAGGACCGCCCTGGAACGCCCGGGACCGCCCAGGACCGCCCAGAACCGCCCTGGACCGCCTGGGACCGCCCGAGGCCGCCCGGGACCGCCCCGGACCGCCCGGGACCGCCCCGGGCCGCCCGGGACCGCACCCGGACCGCCCAGGACCACACCCGGACCACCCGGGACCGCCCCGGACCGCCCAGGACCGCCCGGGACCGCCCGGGACCGCCCGGGATCGTCCGGGACCGCCCGGGACCGCACCGGACCGCCCGGGACCGCCCGGGACCGCCCCGGACCGCCCGGGACCGCCTCGGACCGCCCGGGACCGCCCAGGACCGCCCGGGACCGCCCCGGACCGCCCGGGACCGCCTTGGACCGCCCGGGACCGCCCTGGAATGCCCGGGACCGCTCGGGACCGCCCGGGACCGCCCGGACCGCCCGGGACTGCCTCGGACCGCCCGGGACCGCCCAGGACCGCCCTGGAATGCCCGGGACCGCCCGGGACCGCCCGGGACCGCCCCGGACCGCCCGGGACCGCCCCAGACCGCCCGGGACCGCCCGGGACCGCACGGGACCGCCCGGGACCGCCCGGGACCGCCCGGGACCGCCCCGGACCGACCGGGACCGCCTCGGACCGCCCGGGACCGCCCAGGACCGCCCGGGACCGCCCCAGACCACCCGCGACCGCCCCGGACCGCCCGTGACCGCCCTAGAACGCCCGGGACCGCCCGGGATCGCCCGGGACCGCCCCGGACCGCCGGGACCACCTCGGACCGCCCGGGACCGCCCAGGACTGCCCGGGACCGCCCTGGACCGCCCGCGACCGCCCTGGAACGCCCGGGACCGCCCGGGACCGCCCGGGACCGCACGGGACCGCCCGGGACCGCCCGGGACCGCCCTGGACCGCCCGGGACCGCCCTGGAACGCCCGGGACCGTCCGGGACTGCCCGGGACCGCCTGGGACCGCCCGGGACCGCCTGGGACCGCCCGGGACCGCCCCAGACCGCCCGGGACCGCCCGGGACCGCACGGGACCGCCCGGGACCGCCCGGGACCGCCCGGGACCGCCCCGGACCGCCCGCGATTGCCTCAGACCGCCCGAGACCGCCCAGGACCGCCCGGGACCGCTCCGGACCACCCGCGACCGCCCCGGACCGCCCGTGACCGCCCTAGAACGCCCGGGACCGCCCGGGATCGCCCGGGACCGCCCCGGACCGCCCGGGACCACCTCGGACCGCCCGGGACCGCCCAGGACTGCCCGGGACCGCCCTGGACCGCCCGTGACCGCCCTGGAACGCCCGGGACCGCCCGGGATTGCCCGGGACCGCCTGGGACCGCCCGGGACCGACAAGGACCGCCCTGGAACGCCCGGGACCGCCCAGGACCGCCCAGAACCGCCCTGGACCGCCTGGGACCGCCCGAGACCGCCCGGGACCGCCCCGGACCGCCCGGGACCGCCCCGGGCCGCCCGGGACCGCACCCGGACCACCCAGGACCACACCCGGACCACCCGGGACCGCCCCGGACCGCCCAGGACCGCCCGGGACCGCCCGGGACCGCCCGGGATCGCCCGGGACCGCCCGGGACCGCACCGGACCGCCCGGGACCGCCCGGGACCGCCCCGGACCGCCCGGGACCGCCTCGGACCGCCCGGGACCGCCCGGGACCGCCCGGACCGCCCCGGACCGCCCGGGACCGCCTTGGACCGCCCGGGACCGCCCTGGAAATGCCCGGGACCGCTCGGGACCGCCCGGGACCGCCCGGACCGCCCGGGACTGCCTCGGACCGCCCGGGACCGCCCAGGACCGCCCTGGAATGCCCGGGACCGCCCGGGACCGCCCGGGACCGCCCCGGACCGCCCGGGACCGCCCCAGACCGCCCGGGACCGCCCGGGACCGCACGGGACCGCCCGGGACCGCCCGGGACCGCCCGGGACCGCCCGGGGACCGCCCCGGACCGCCCGGGACCGCCTCGGACCGCCCGGGACCGCCCAGGACCGACCGGGACCGCCCCAGACCACCCGCGACCGCCCCGGACCGCCCGTGACCACCCTAGAATGCCCGGGACCGCCCGGGATCGCCCGGGACCGCCCCGGACCGCCCGGGACAACCTCGGACCGCCCGGGACCGCCCAGGACTGCCCGGGACCGCCCTGGACCGCCCGCGACCGCCCTGGAACGCCCGGGACCGCCCGGGACCGCCCGGGACCGCCTGGGACCGCCCGGGACCGCCAAGGACCGCCCTGGAACGCCCGGGACCGCCCAGAACCGCCCAGAACCACCCTGGACCGCCCGGGACCACCCAAGACCGCCCGGGACCGCCCGGGACCGCCCGGGACCGCTCTGGAACGCCCGGGACCGCCCGGGACCGCCCGGGACGCCCTGGACCTCCCGGGACCGCCCTGGAACGCCCGGGACCGCCCGGGACCGCCCGGGACCGCCTGGGACCGCCGGGACCGCCTGGGACCGCCCGGGACCGCCCCAGACCGCTCGGGACCGCCCGGGACCGCCCGGGACCGCACGGGACCGCCCGGGACCGCCCGGGACCGCCCTGGACCGCCCGGGACCGCCCTGGAACGCCCGGGACCGTCCGGGACCGCCCGGGACCGCCTGGGACCGCCCGGGACCGCCTGGGACCGCCCGGGACCGCCCCAGACCGCCCGGGACCGCCCGGGACCGCACGGGACCGCCCGGGACTGCCCGGGACCGCCCGGGACCGCCCCGGACCACCCGGGACCGCCTCAGATCGCCCGGGACCGCCCAGGACCGCCCGGGACCGCTCCGGACCACCCGCGACCGCCCCGGACCGCCCGTGACCGCCCGGGACCGCCCAGGACTGCCCGGGACCGCCCTGGACCGCCCGTGACCGCCCTGGAACGCCCGGGACCGCCCGGGATTGCCCGGGACCGCCTGGGACCGCCCGGGACCGACAAGGACCGCCCTGGAACGCCCGGGACCGCCCAGGACCGCCCAGAACCGCCCTGGACCGCCCGGGACCGCCCGAGACCGCCCGGGACCGCCCCGGACCGCCCGGGACCGCCCCGGGCCGCCCGGGACCGCACCCGGACCGCCCAGGACCACACCCGGACCACCCGGGACCGCCCCGGACCGCCCAGGACCGCCCGGGACCGCCCGGGACCGCCCGGGATCGCCCGGGACCGCCCGGGACCGCACCGGACCGCCCGGGACCGCCTCGGACCGCCCGGGACCGCCCAGGACCGCCCGGGACCGCCCCGGACCGCCCGGGACCGCCTTGGACCGCCCGGGACCGCCCTGGAATGCCCGGGACCGCTCGGGACCGCCCGGGACCGCCCGGACCGCCCGGGACCACCTCGGACCGCCCGGGATCGCCCAGGACCGCCCTGGAATGCCCGGGACCGCCCGGGACCGCCTGGGACCGCCCCGGACCGCCCGGGACCGCCCCAGACCGCCCGGGACCGCCCGGGACCGCACGGGACCGCCCGGGACCGCCCGGGACCGCCCGGGACCGCCCCGGACCGCCCGGGACCGCCTCGGACCACCCGGGACCGCCCAGGACCGCCCGGGACCGCCCCGGACCACCCGCGACCGCCCCCGACCGCCCGTGACCGCCCTAGAACGCCCGGGACCGCCCGGGATCGCCCGGGACCGCCCCGGACCGCCCGGGACCACCTCGGACCGCCCGGGACCGCCCAGGACTGCCCGGGACCGCCCTGGACCGCCCGCGACCGCCCTGGAACGCCCGGGACCGCCCGGGACCGCCCGGGACCGCCTGAGACCGCCCGGGACCGCCAAGGACCGCCCTGGAACGCCCGGGACCGTCCAGGACCGCCCAAAACCACACTGGACCGCCCGGGACCACCCGAGACCGCCCGGGACCGCCCGGGACCGCCCGGGACCGCCCCGGACCGCCCGGGACCGCACCCGGACCGCCCAGGACCACACCCGGACCACCCGGTACCGCCCCGGACCGCCCAGGACCGCCCGGGACCGCCCGAGACCGCCCGGGATCGCCCAGGACCGCCCGGGACCGCCCCGGACCGCCCGGGACCGCCCGGGACCGCCCCGGACCGCCCGGGACCGCCTCGGACCGCCCGGGACCGCCCAGGACCGCCCTGGACCGCCCCGGACCGCCCGGGACCACCTTGGACCGCCCGGGACCGCCCTGGAATGCCCGGGACCGCTCGGGACCGCCCGGGACCGCCCGGACCGCCCGAAACCGCCAAGGACCGCCCGGGACCGCCCAGGACCGCCCTGGAATGCCCGGGACCGCCCGGGACCGCCCGGGACCGCCCTGGACCGCCCGGGACCGCCCTGGAACGCCCGGGACCGCCCGGGACCGCCCAGGACCGCCCGGGAACGCCCGGGAACGCCCGGGACCTCCCGGGACCGCCCGGGACCGCCCCGGACTGCCCAGGACCGCCCGGGACCGCCCGGGACCGCACGGGACCGCCCGGGACCGCCCGGGACAGCCCGGGACCGCCCCGGACTGCCCGGGACCGCCTCGGACCGCCCGGGACCGCCCCGGACCGCCCGGGACCACCTTGGACCGCCCGGGACCGCCCTGGAATGCCCGGGACCGCCTCGGACCGCCCGGGACCGCCCAGGACCGCCCTGGACCGCCCCGGACCGCCCGGGACCACCTTGGACCGCCCGGGACCGCCCTGGAATGCCCGGGACCGCTCGGGACCGCCCGGGACCGCCCGGACCGCCCGAAACCGCCAAGGACCGCCCGGGACCGCCCAGGACCGCCCTGGAATGCCCGGGACCGCCCGGGACCGCCCGGGACCGCCCTGGACCGCCCGGGACCGCCCTGGAACGCCCGGGACCGCCCGGGACCGCCCAGGACCGCCCGGGAACGCCCGGGAACGCCCGGGACCTCCCGGGACCGCCCGGGACCGCCCCGGACTGCCCAGGACCGCCCGGGACCGCCCGGGACCGCACGGGACCGCCCGGGACCGCCCGGGACAGCCCGGGACCGCCCCGGACTGCCCGGGACCGCCTCGGACCGCCCGGGACCGCCCCGGACCGCCCGGGACCGCCCCGGACCGCCCGGGACTACCCTAGATCGCCCGGGACCGCCCGGGACCGCCCGGGACCACCCCGGACCGCCCGGGACCGCCTCGGACCGCCCGGGACCGCCCAGGACCGCCCGGGACCGCCCTGGACCGCCCGGGACCGCCCTGGAACGCCCGGGACCGCCCGGGACCGCTCGGGACCGCCCTGGACCGCCCGGGACCGCCCTGGAACGCCTGGGACCGCCCGGGACCGCCCGGGACCGCCCAGGACCGCCCGGGACCGCCTGGGACCGCCCGGGACCGCCCGAGACGCGACCTAGACCGCCCGGGACCGCCCGGGACCGCCCGGGACCGCACGGGACCGCCCGGGACCGCCCGGGACCGCCCCGGACCGCCCGGGACCGCCTCGGACCGCCTGGGACCGCCCAGGACCGCCCGGAACCGCCCCGGACCACCCGGGACCGCCCCGGACCGCCCGGGACCGCCCTAGAATGCCCAGGACCGCCCGGGACCGCCCGGGACCGCCCCGGACCGCCCGGGACCGCCTCAGATCGCCCGGGACAGCCCAGGACCGCCCAGGACCGCCCTGGACCGCCCGGGACCGCCCTGCAACGCCCGAGACCGCCCGGGACCGCCCAGGACCGCCCGGGACCGCCCGGGACCGCCCCGGACCGCCCGGGACCGCACCGGACCGCCCGGGACCGCCCGGGACCGCACGGGACCGCCCAGGACCGCCCCGGACCGCCCGGGACCGCCCCGGACCGCCCGGGACCGCCTCGGATCGCCCGGGACCGCCCAGGACCGCCCGGGACCGCCCTGGACCGCCCTGGACCGCCCGGGACCGCCCTGGAATGCCCCGGACCGCCCGGGACCGCCCGGGACCGCCCGGGACCACCCGGGACCGCCCGGGACCGCGCAGGACCGCGCTGGAACGCCCGGGACTGCCCGGGACCGCCCGGGACCACCCTGGACCACACGGGACCGCCCTGGAACGCCCGGGACCGCCCGGGACCGCCCGGGACCGCCTGGGACCGCCCGGGCCCGCCCCAGACCGCCCGGGACCGCCCGGGACCGCCCGGGACCGCACGGGACCGCCCGGGACCGCCCGGGACCGCCCCGGACCGCCCAGGACCGCCTCGGACCGCCCGGGACCGCCCAGGACCGACCGGGACCGCTCCGGACCACCCGGGACCACCCCGGACCGACCGGGACCGCCCTAGAATGCCCGGGACCGCCCGGGACCGCCCGGGACCGCCCGAGACCGCCCCAGACCGCCCGGAACCGCCTCGGACCGCCCGGGACCGCCCAGGACCGCCCGGAACCGCCCTGGACTGCCCGGGACCGCCCTGGAACGCCCGGGACCGCCCGGGACCGCCCGGGACCGCCCGGGACCGCCCGGGACCGCCTAGGACCGCCCTGGAACGCCCGGGACCTCCCAGGACCGCCCGGAACCGCCCTTGACCGCCCGGGACCGCCCGAGACCGCCCGGGACCGCCCGGGACCGCCGGGGACCGCCCCGGACCGCCCGGGACCGCACCCGGACCGCCCAGGACCACACCCGGACCGCCCGGGACCGGCCAGGACCGCCCCGGACCGCCCGGGACCGCCCTGGAACGCCCGGGACCGCCCTGGACTGCCCAGAACCGCCCTGGACCGCCCGGGACCGCCCGAGACCGCCCGGGACCGCCCCGGACCGCCCGGGACCGCCCCGGGCCGCCCGGGACCGCACCCGGACCGCCCAGGACCACACCCGGACCACCCGGGACCGCCCCGGACCGCCCAGGACCGCCCGGGACCGCCCGGGACCGCCCGGGATCGCCCGGGACCGCCCGGGACCGCACCGGACCGCCCGGGACCGCCTCGGACCGCCCGGGACCGCCCAGGACCGCCCGGGACCGCCCCGGACCGCCCGGGACCGCCTTGGACCGCCCGGGACCGCCCTGGAATGCCCGGGACCGCTCGGGACCGCCCGGGACCGCCCGGACCGCCCGGGACCACCTCGGACCGCCCGGGACCGCCCAGGACCGCCCTGGAATGCCCGGGACCGCCCGGGACCGCCTGGGACCGCCCCGGACCGCCCGGGACCGCCCCAGACCGCCCGGGACCGCCCGGGACCGCACGGGACCGCCCGGGACCGCCCGGGACCGCCCGGGACCGCCCCGGACCGCCCGGGACCGCCTCGGACCACCCGGGACCGCCCAGGACCGCCCGGGACCGCCCCGGACCACCCGCGACCGCCCCCGACCGCCCGTGACCGCCCTAGAACGCCCGGGACCGCCCGGGATCGCCCGGGACCGCCCCGGACCGCCCGGGACCACCTCGGACCGCCCGGGACCGCCCAGGACTGCCCGGGACCGCCCTGGACCGCCCGCGACCGCCCTGGAACGCCCGGGACCGCCCGGGACCGCCCGGGACCGCCTGAGACCGCCCGGGACCGCCAAGGACCGCCCTGGAACGCCCGGGACCGTCCAGGACCGCCCAAAACCACACTGGACCGCCCGGGACCACCCGAGACCGCCCGGGACCGCCCGGGACCGCCCGGGACCGCCCGGGACCGCCCCGGACCGCCCGGGACCGCACCCGGACCGCCCAGGACCACACCCGGACCACCCGGTACCGCCCCGGACCGCCCAGGACCGCCCGGGACCGCCCGAGACCGCCCGGGATCGCCCAGGACCGCCCGGGACCGCCCCGGACCGCCCGGGACCGCCCGGGACCGCCCCGGACCGCCCGGGACCGCCTCGGACCGCCCGGGACCGCCCAGGACCGCCCTGGACCGCCCCGGACCGCCCGGGACCACCTTGGACCGCCCGGGACCGCCCTGGAATGCCCGGGACCGCTCGGGACCGCCCGGGACCGCCCGGACCGCCCGAAACCGCCAAGGACCGCCCGGGACCGCCCAGGACCGCCCTGGAATGCCCGGGACCGCCCGGGACCGCCCGGGACCGCCCTGGACCGCCCGGGACCGCCCTGGAACGCCCGGGACCGCCCGGGACCGCCCAGGACCGCCCGGGAACGCCCGGGAACGCCCGGGACCTCCCGGGACCGCCCGGGACCGCCCCGGACTGCCCAGGACCGCCCGGGACCGCCCGGGACCGCACGGGACCGCCCGGGACCGCCCGGGACAGCCCGGGACCGCCCCGGACTGCCCGGGACCGCCTCGGACCGCCCGGGACCGCCCCGGACTGCCCGGGACCGCCCCGGACCGCCCGGGACTACCCTAGATCGCCCGGGACCGCCCGGGACCGCCCGGGACCACCCCGGACCGCCCGGGACCGCCTCGGACCGCCCGGGACCGCCCAGGACCGCCCGGGACCGCCCTGGACCGCCCGGGACCGCCCTGGAACGCCCGGGACCGCCCGGGACCGCCCGGGACCGCCCTGGACCGCCCGGGACCGCCCTGGAACGCCTGGGACCGCCCGGGACCGCCCGGGACCGCCCAGGACCGCCCGGGACCGCCTGGGACCGCCCGGACCGCCCGAGACGCGACCTAGACCGCCCGGGACCGCCCGGGACCGCCCGGGACCGCACGGGACCGCCCGGGACCGCCCGGGACCGCCCCGGACCGCCCGGGACCGCCTCGGACCGCCTGGGACCGCCCAGGACCGCCCGGAACCGCCCCGGACCACCCGGGACCGCCCCGGACCGCCCGGGACCGCCCTAGAATGCCCAGGACCGCCCGGGACTGCCCGGGACCGCCCCGGACCGCCCGGGACCGCCTCAGACCGCCCGGGACAGCCCAGGACCGCCCAGGACCGCCCTGGACCGCCCGGGACCGCCCTGCAACGCCCGAGACCGCCCGGGACCGCCCAGGACCGCCCGGGACCGCCCGGGACCGCCCCGGACCGCCCGGGACCGCACCGGACCGCCCGGGACCGCCCGGGACCGCACGGGACCGCCCAGGACCGCCCCGGACCGCCCGGGACCGCCCCGGACCGCCCGGGACCGCCTCGGATCGCCCGGGACCGCCCAGGACCGCCCGGGACCGCCCTGGACCGCCCTGGACCGCCCGGGACCGCCCTGGAATGCCCCGGACCGCCCGGGACCGCCCGGGACCGCCCGGGACCACCCGGGACCGCCCGGGACCGCGCAGGACCGCGCTGGAACGCCCGGGACTGCCCGGGACCGCCCGGGACCACCCTGGACCACACGGGACCGCCCTGGAACGCCCGGGACCGCCCGGGACCGCCCGGGACCGCCTGGGACCGCCCGGGCCCGCCCCAGACCGCCCGGGACCGACCGGGACCGCCCGGGACCGCACGGGACCGCCCGGGACCGCCCGGGACCGCCCCGGACCGCCCAGGACCGCCTCGGACCGCCCGGGACCGCCCAGGACCGACCGGGACCGCTCCGGACCACCCGGGACCACCCCGGACCGACCGGGACCGCCCTAGAATGCCCGGGACCGCCCGGGACCGCCCGGGACCGCCCGAGACCGCCCCAGACCGCCCGGAACCGCCTCGGACCGCCCGGGACCGCCCAGGACCGCCCGGAACCGCCCTGGACTGCCCGGGACCGCCCTGGAACGCCCGGGACCGCCCGGGACCGCCCGGGACCGCCCGGGACCGCCCGGGACCGCCTAGGACCGCCCTGGAACGCCCGGGACCTCCCAGGACCGCCCGGAACCGCCCTTGACCGCCCGGGACCGCCCGAGACCGCCCGGGACCGCCCGGGACCGCCGGGGACCGCCCCGGACCGCCCGGGACCGCACCCGGACCGCCCAGGACCACACCCGGACCGCCCGGGACCGGCCAGGACCGCCCCGGACCGCCCGGGACCGCCCTGGAACGCCCGGGACCGCCCTGGACTGCCCAGAACCGCCCTGGACCGCCCGGGACCGCCCGAGACCGCCCGGGACCGCCCCGGACCGCCCGGGACCGCCCCGGGCCGCCCGGGACCGCACCCGGACCGCCCAGGACCACACCCGGACCACCCGGGACCGCCCCGGACCGCCCAGGACCGCCCGGGACCGCCCGGGACCGCCCGGGATCGCCCGGGACCGCCCGGGACCGCACCGGACCGCCCGGGACCGCCTCGGACCGCCCGGGACCGCCCAGGACCGCCCGGGACCGCCCCGGACCGCCCGGGACCGCCTTGGACCGCCCGGGACCGCCCTGGAATGCCCGGGACCGCTCGGGACCGCCCGGGACCGCCCGGACCGCCCGGGACCACCTCGGACCGCCCGGGACCGCCCAGGACCGCCCTGGAATGCCCGGGACCGCCCGGGACCGCCTGGGACCGCCCCGGACCGCCCGGGACCGCCCCAGACCGCCCGGGACCGCCCGGGACCGCACGGGACCGCCCGGGGACCGCCCGGGACCGCCCGGGACCGCCCCGGACCGCCCGGGACCGCCTCGGACCACCCGGGACCGCCCAGGACCGCCCGGGACCGCCCCGGACCACCCGCGACCGCCCCCGACCGCCCGTGACCGCCCTAGAACGCCCGGGACCGCCCGGGATCGCCCGGGACCGCCCCGGACCGCCCGGGACCACCTCGGACCGCCTGGGACCGCCCAGGACTGCCCGGGACCGCCCTGGACCGCCCGCGACCGCCCTGGAACGCCCGGGACCGCCCGGGACCGCCCGGGACCGCCTGAGACCGCCCGGGACCGCCAAGGACCGCCCTGGAACACCCGGGACCGTCCAGGACCGCCCAAAACCACACTGGACCGCCCGGGACCACCCGAGACCGCCCGGGACCGCCCGGGACCGCCCGGGACCGCCCCGGACCGCCCGGGACCGCCCCGGACCGCCCAGGACCGCCCGGGACCGCCCGGGACCGCCCGGGATCGCCCGGGACCGCCCGGGACCGCCCAGGACCGCCCGGGACCGCCTGGGACCGCCCGGGACCGCCCGAGACGCGACCTAGACCGCCCGGGACCGCCCGGGACCGCCCGGGACCGCACGGGACCGCCCGGGACCGCCCGGGACCGCCCGGACCGCCCGGGACCGCCTCGGACCGCCTGGGACCGCCCAGGACCGCCCGGAACCGCCCCGGACCACCCGGGACCGCCCCGGACCGCCCGGGACCGCCCTACAATGCCCAGGACCGCCCGGGACCGCCCGGGACCGCCCCGGACCGCCTGGGACCGCCTCAGACCGCCCGGGACAGCCCAGGACCGCCCAGGACCGCCCTGGACCGCCCGGGACCGCCCTGCAACGCCCGAGACCGCCCGGGACCGCCCAGGACCGCCCGGGACCGCCCGGGACCGCCCCGGACCGCCCGGGACCGCACCGGACCGCCCGGGACCGCCCTTGACCGCACGGGACCGCCCAGGACCGCCCCGGACCGCCTGGGACCGCCCCGGACCGCCCGGGACCGCCTCGGATCGCCCGGGACCGCCCAGGACCGCCCGGGACCGCCCTGGACCACCCTGGACCGCCCGGGACCGCCCTGGAATGCCCCGGACCGCCCGGGACCGCCCGGGACCGCCCGGGACCACCCGGGACCGCCCGGGACCGCGCAGGACCGCGCTGGAACGCCCGGGACTGCCCGGGACCGCCCGGGACCACCCTGGACCACACGGGACCGCCCTGGAACGCCCGGGACCGCCCGGGACCGCCCGGGACCGCCTGGGACCGCCCGGGCCCGCCCCAGACCGCCCGGGACCGCCCGGGACCGCCCGGGACCGCACGGGACCGCCCGGGACCGCCCGGGACCGCCCCGGACCGCCCAGGACCGCCTCGGACCGCCCGGGACCGCCAAGGACCGACCGGGACCGCTCCGGACCACCCGGGACCACCCCGGACCGACCGGGACCGCCCTAGAATGCCCGGGGACCGCCCGGGACCGCCCGGGACCGCCCGAGACCGCCCCAGACCGCCCGGAACCGCCTCGGACCGCCCGGGACCGCCCAGGACCGCCCGGAACCGCCCTGGACTGCCCGGGACCGCCCTGGAACGCCCGGGACCGCCCGGGACCGCCCGGGACCGCCCGGGACCGCCCGGGACCGCCTAGGACCGCCCTGGAACGCCCGGGACCTCCCAGGACCGCCCGGAACCGCCCTTGACCGCCCGGGACCGCCCGAGACCGCCCGGGACCGCCCGGGACCGCCGGGGACCGCCCCGGACCGCCCGGGACCGCACCCGGACCGCCCAGGACCACACCCGGACCGCCCGGGACCGGCCAGGACCGCCCCGGACCGCCCGGGACCGCCCCTGACCGCCCGGGACCGCCCTGGACTGCCCGGGCCGGCTCGTGCCTGCCCGGGACTGCCCGGACCGCCCGGGACCGCCTCGGACCGCCCGGGACCGCCCAGGACCGCCCTGGAACGCCCGGGACCGCCCGGGACCGCCTGGGACCGCCCTGGACCGCCCGTGACCGCCCTGGAACGCCAGGGACCGCCCGTTACCGCCCGGGACCGCCCGGGACCGCCCGGGACCGCGCGGGACCACCCGGGACCGCCCGGGACCGCCCCGGACCGCCGGGGACCGCCCGGGACCGCCCGGGACCGCACGGGACCGCCCAGGACCGTCCGGGACCGCCTGGGACCGCCCCGGACCGCCCGGGACCGCCTCGGACCGCCCGGTACCGCCCAGGACCGCCGGGACCGCCCCGGACCGCCCGGGACCGCCCCGGACCGCCCGGGACCACCTCGGACCGCCCGGGACCGCCCAGGACTGCCCGGGACCGCCCTGGACCGCCCGCGACCGCCCTGGAACGCCCGGGACCGCCCGGGACCGCCCGGGACCGCCTGGGACCGCCCGGGACAGCCAAGGACCGCCCTGGAACGCCCGGGACCGCCCAGGACCGCCCAGAACCGCCCTGGACCGCCCGGGAACGCCCGAGACCGCCCAGGACCACCCGGGACCGCCCGGGACCGCCCCGGACCGCCCGGGACCGCACCCGGACCGCCCAGGACCACACCCGGACCACCCGGGACCGCCCCGGACCGCCCAGGACCGCCCGGGACCGCCCGAGACCGCCCGGGATCGCCCAGGACCGCCCGGGACCGCCCCGGACCGCCCGGGACCGCCCGGGACCGCCCCGGACCGCCCGGGACCGCCTCGGACCGCCCGGGACCGCCCAGGACCGCCCTGGACCGCCCCGGACCGCCCGGGACCGCCTTGGACCGCCCAGGACCGCCCTGGAATGCCCGGACCGCTCGGGACCGCCCGGGACTGCCCGGACCGCCCGGGACCGCCTCGGACCGCCCGGGACCGCCCAGGACCGCCCTGGAATGCCCGGGACCGCCCGGGACCGCCCGGGACCGCCCTGGACCGCCCGGGACCGCCCTGGAACGCCCGGGACCGCCCGGGACCGCCCGGGACCGCCCGGGAACGCCCGGGACCGCCCGGGACCACCCGGGACCGCCCGGGACCGGCCCGGACTGCCCGGGACCGCCCGGGACCGCCCGGGACCGCACGTGACCGCCCGGGACCGCCCGGGACGGCCCGGGACCGCCCCGGACCGCCCGGGACCGCCTCGGACCGCCCGGGACCGCCCCGGACCGCCCGGGACCGCCCCGGACCGCCCGGACTACCCTGGATCGCCCGGGACTGCCCGGGACCGCCCGGGACCGCCCGGACCGCCCGGGACCGCCGCGGACCGCCCGGGACCGCCCAGGACCGCCCGGGACCGCCCTGGACCGCCCGGACCGCCCTGGAACGCCCGGGACCGCCCGAGACCGCCCGGGACCGCCCTGGACCGCCCGGGACCGCCCTGGAATGCCTGGGACCGCCGGGACCGCCCGGGACCGCCCAGGACCGCCCGGCCCGCCTGGGACCGCCCGGGACCGCCCCAGACCACCCTGGACCGCCCGGGACTGCCCGGGACCGCCCGGGACCGCCTGGGACCGCACGGGACCGCCCGGGACCGCCCGGGACCGCCCCGGACCGCCCGGGACCGCCTCGGACCGCCTGGGACCGCCCAGGACCGCCCGGAACCGCCCCGGACCACCCGGGACCGCCCCGGACCGCCCGGGACCGCCCTAGAATGCCCGGGACCGCCCGGGACCACCTCGGACCGCCCGGGACCGCCCAGGACTGCCCGGGACTGCCCTGGACCGCCCGCGACCGCCCCTGGAACGCCCGGGACCGCCCGGGACCGCCCGGGACCGCCTGGGACCGCCCGGGACCGCCAAGGACCGCCCTGGAACGCCCGGGACCGCCCAGGACCGCCCAGAACCGCCCTGGACCGCCCGGGACCGCCCGAGACCGCCCAGGACCGCCCGGGACCGCCCGGGACCGCCCCGGACCGCCCGGGACCGCACCCGGACCGCCCAGGACCACACCCGGACCACCCGGGACCGCCCCGGACCGCCCAGGACCGCCCGGGACCGCCCGAGACCGCCCGGGATCGCCCAGGACCGCCCGGGACCGCCCCGGACCGCCCGGACCGCCCGGGACCGCCCCGGACCGCCCGGGACCGCCTCGGACCGCCCGGGACCGCCCAGGACCGCCCTGGACCGCACCGGACCGCCCGGGACCGCCTTGGACCGCCCGGGACCGCCCTGGAATGCCCGGGACCGCTCGGGACCGCCCGGGACCGCCCGGACCGCCCGGGACCGCCTCGGACCGCCCGGGACCGCCCAGGACCGCCCTGGAATGCCCGGGACCGCCCGGGACCGCCCGGGACCGCCCTGGACCGCCCGGGACCGCCCTGGAACGCCCGGGACCGCCCGGGACCGCCCGGGACCGCCCGGGAACGCCCGGGACCGCCCGGGCCACCCGGGACCGCCCGGGACCGCCCCGGACTGCCCGGGACCGCCCGGGACCGCCCGGGACCGCACGTGACCGCCCGGGACCGCCCGGGACGGCCCGGGACCGCCCCGGACCGCCCGGGACCGCCTCGGACCGCCCGGGACCGCCCCGGACCGCCCGGGACCGCCCCGGACCGCCCGGGACTACCCTGGATCGCCCGGGACTGCCCGGGACCGCCCGGGACCGCCCCGGACCGCCCGGGACCGCCTCGGACCGCCCCGGGACCGCCCAGGACCGCCCGGGACCGCCCTGGACCGCCCGGGACCGCCCTGGAACGCCCGGGACCGCCCGAGACCGCCCGGGACCGCCCTGGACCGCCCGGGACCGCCCTGGAATGCCTGGGACCGCCAGGACCGCCCGGGACCGCCCAGGACCGCCCGGGCCCGCCTGGGACCGCCCGGGACCGCCCCAGACCGCCCTGGACCGCCCGCGACTGCCCGGGACCGCCCGGGACCGCCTGGGACCGCACGGGACCGCCCGGGACCGCCCGGGACCGCCCCGGACCGCCCGGGACCGCCTCGGACCGCCTGGGACCGCCCAGGACCGCCCGGAACCGCCCCGGACCACCCGGGACCGCCCCGGACCGCCCGGGACCGCCCTAGAATGCCCGGGACCGCCCGGGACCACCTCGGACCGCCCGGGACCGCCCAGGACTGCCCGGGACTGCCCTGGGACCGCCCGCGACCGCCCTGGAACGCCCGGGACCGCCCGGGACCGCCCGGGACCGCCTGGGACCGCCCGGGACCGCCAAGGACCGCCCTGGAACGCCCGGGACCGCCCAGGACCGCCCAGAACCGCCCTGGACCGCCCGGGACCGCCCGAGACCGCCCAGGACCGCCCGGGACCGCCCGGGACCGCCCCGGACCGCCCGGGACCGCACCCGGACCGCCCAGGACCACACCCGGACCACCCGGGACCGCCCCGGACCGCCCAGGACCGCCCGGGACCGCTCGAGACCGCCCGGGATCGCCCAGGACCGCCCGGGACCGCCCCGGACCGCCCGGGACCGCCCGGGACCGCCCCGGACCGCCCGGGACCGCCTCGGGACCGCCCGGGACCGCCCAGGACCGCCCTGGACCGCCCCGGACCGCCCGGGACCGCCTTGGACCGCCCGGGACCGCCCTGGAATGCCCGGGACCGCTCGGGACCGCCCGGGACCGCCCGGACCGCCCGGGACCGCCTCGGACCGCCCGGGACCGCCCAGGACCGCCCTGGAATGCCCGGGACCGCCCGGGACCGCCCGGGACCGCCCTGGACCGCCCGGGACCGCCCTGGAACGCCCGGGACCGCCCGGGACCGCCCGGGACCGCCCGGGAACGCCCGGGACCGCCCGGGACCACCCGGGACCGCCCGGGACCGCCCCGGACTGCCCGGACCGCCCGGGACCGCCCGGGACCGCACGTGACCGCCCGGGCCGCCCGGGACGGCCCGGGACCGCCCCGGACCGCCCGGGACCGCCTCGGACCGCCCGGGACCGCCCCGGACCGCCCGGGACCGCCCCGGACCGCCCGGGACTACCCTAGATCGCCCGGGACCGCCCGGGACCGCCCGGGACCGCCCCGGACCGCCCGGGACCGCCCCCGGACCGCCCGGGACCGCCCAGGACCGCCCGGGACCGCCTTGGACCGCCCGGGACCGCCCTGGAACGCCCGGGACCGCCCGAGACCGCCCGGGACCGCCCAGGACCGCCCGGGACCGCCCTGGACCGCCGGGACCGCCCTGGAACGCCCGGGACCGCCCGAGACCGCCCGGGACCGCCCTGGACCGCCCGGGACCGCCCAGGACCGCCCAGGACCGCCTGGGACCGCCCGGGACCGCCCCAGACCGCCCTGGACCGCCCGGGACTGCCCGGGACCGCCCGGGACCGCCTGGGACCGCACGGGACTGCCCGGGACCGCCCGGGACCGCCCCGGACCGCCCGGGACCGCCTCGGACCGCCTGGGACCGCCCAGGACCGCCCGGAACCGCCCCGGACCACCCGGGACCGCCCCGGACCGCCCGGGACCGCCCTAGAATGCCCCGGGACCGCCCGGGACCGCCCGGGACCGCCCCCGGACCGCCCGGGACCGCCTCGGACCGCCCGGGACAGCCCAGGACCGCCCAGGACCGCCCTGGACCGCCCGGGACCGCCCTGCAACGCCCGAGAACGCCCGGGACCGCCCAGGACCGCCCGGGACCGCCCGGGACCGCCCCGGACCGCCCGGGACCGCCCAGGACCGCCCCAGACCGCCCGGGACCGCCCGGGACCGCCCTGGAACGCCCGGGACCGCCCGGGACCGCCCGGGACCACCCGGGACCGCCCGGGACCGCCCGGGACCGCCCGGGACCGCCCGGGACCGCCCCGGACCGCCCCGGACCGCCTCGGATCGCCCGGGACCACCCAGGACCGCCCGGGACCGCCCAGGGACCGCCCGGGACCGCCCCGGACCGCCCGGGACCGCCCTAGAATGCCCGGGACCGCCCGGGACCGCCCGGGACCGCCCCGGACCGCCCGGGACCGCCTCGGACCGCCCGGGACAGCCCAGGACCGCCCAGGACCGCCCTGGACCGCCCGGGACCGCCCTGCAACGCCCGAGAACGCCCGGGACCGCCCAGGACCGCCCGGGACCGCCCGGGACCGCCCCGGACCGCCCGGGACCGCCCAGGACCGCCCCGGACCGCCCGGGACCGCCCGGGACCGCCCTGGAACGCCCGGGACCGCCCGGGACCGCCCGGGACCACCCGGGACCGCCCGGGACCGCCCGGGACCGCCCGGGACCGCCCGGGACCGCCCCGGACCGCCCCGGACCGCCTCGGATCGCCCGGGACCACCCAGGACCGCCCGGGACCGCCCTGGACCGCCCTGGACCGCCCGGGACCGCCCTGGAATGCCCGGGACCGCCCGGGACCGCCCGGGACCGCCCGGGACCACCCGGGACCGCCCGGGACCGCGCAGGACCGCCCTGGAACGCCCGGGACTGCCCGGGACCGCCCGGGACCACCCTGGACCGCCCGGGACCGCCCTGGAACGCCCGGGACCGCCCCGGACCGCCCGGGACCGCCTCGGACCGCCCGGGACAGCCCAGGACCGCCCAGGACCGCCCTGGACCGCCCGGGACCGCCCTGCAACGCCCGAGACCGCCCGGGACCGCCCAGGACCGCCCGGGACCGCCCGGGACCGCCCCGGACCGCCCGGGACCGCACCGGACCGCCCGGGACCGCCCGGGACCGCACGGGACCGCCCAGGACCGCCCCGGACCGCCCGGGACCGCCCGGGACCGCCCTGGAACGCCCGGGACCGCCCGGGACCGCCCGGGACCACCCGGGACCGCCCGGGACCGCCCGGGACCGCCCGGGACCGCCCGGGACCGCCCCGGACCGCCCCGGACCGCCTCAGATCGCCCGGGACCACCCAGGACCGCCCGGGACCGCCCTGGACCGCCCTGGACCGCCGGGGACCGCCCTGGAATGCCCGGGACCGCCCGGGACCGCCCGGGACCGCCCGGGACCACCCGGGACCGCCCGGGACCGCGCAGGACCGCCCTGGAACGCCCGGGACTGCCCGGGACCGCCCGGGACCACCCTGGACCGCCCGGGACCGCCCTGGAACGCCCGGGACCGCCCGGGACCGCCCGGGACCGCCCGGGACCGCCCGGGACCGCCTGGGACCGCCCGGGCCCGCCCCAGACCGCCCGGGACCGCCCGGCACCGCCCGGGACCGCACGGGACCGCCCGGGACCGCCCGGGACCGCCTCGGACCGCCTCGGACCGCCCGGGACCGCCCAGGACCGCCCAGAACCGCCCTGGACCGCCCGGGACCGCCCGAGACCGCCCGGGACCGCCCCGGACCGCCCGGGACCGCCCCGGACCGCCAGGGACCGCACCCGGACCGCCCAGGACCACACCCGGACCACCCGGGACCGCCCCGGACCGCCCAGGACCGCCCGGGACCGCCCGGGACCGCCCCGGACCGCCCGGGACCGCCTCGGACCGCCCGGGACCGCCCAGGACCGCCCGGGACCGCCCCGGACCGCCCGGGACCGCCTTGGACCGCCCGGGACCGCCCTGGAATGCCCGGGACCCGCTCGGGACCGCCCAGGACCGCCCGGACCGCCCGGGACCGCCTCGGACCGCCCGGGACCGCCCAGGACCGCCCTGGAATGCCCGGGACCGCCCGGGACCGCCCGGGACCGCCCCGGACCGCCCGGGACCGCCACAGACCGCCCGGGACCGCCCGGGACCGCACGGGACCGCCCGGGACCGCCAGGGACCGCCCGGGACCGCTCCGGACCGCCCGGGACCGCCTCGGACCGCCTGGGACCGCCCAGGACCGCCCGGGACCGCCCCGGACCACCCGCGACCACCCCGGACCGCCCGTGATTGCGCTAGAACGCCCGGGACCGCCCGGGATCGCCCGGGACCGCCCCGGACCGCCCGGGACCACCTCGGACCGCCCGGGACCGCCCAGGCCTGCCCGGGACCGCCCTGGACCGCCCGCAACCGCCCTGGAACGCCCGGGACCGCCCGGGACTGCCCGGGACCGCCTGGGACCGCCCGGGACCGCCAAGGACCGCCCTGGAACGCCCGGGACCGCCCAGGACCGCCCAGAACCGCCCTGGACCGCCCGGGACCACCCGAGACCGCCCGGGACCGCCCGGGACCGCCCGGGACCGCCCCGGACCGCCCGGGACCGCACCCGGACCGCCCAGGACCACACCCGGACCACCCGGGACCGCCCCGGACCGCCCAGGACCGCCCGGGACCGCCCGAGACCGCCCGGGATCGCCCGGGACCGCCCGGGACCGCCCCGGACCGCCCGGGACCGCCCGGGACCGCCCCGGACCGCCCGGGACCGCCTCGGACCGCCCGGGACCGCCCAGGACCGCCCTGGACCGCCCCGGACCGCCCGGGACCACCTTGGACCGCCTGGGACCGCCCTGGAATGCCCGGGACCGCTCGGGACCGCCCGGGACCGCCCGGACCGCCCGAAACCGCCTCGGACCGCCCGGGACCGCCCAGGACCGCCCTGGAATGCCCAGGACCGCCCGGGACCGCCCGGGACCGCCCTGGACCGCCCGGGACCGCCCTGGAACGCCCGGGACCGCCCGGGACCGCCCAGGACCGCCCGGGAACGCCCGGGAACGCCCGGGACCTCCCGGGACCGCCCGGGACCGCCCCGGACTGCCCGGGACCGACCGGGACCGCCCGGGACCGCACGGGACCGCCCGGGACCGCCCGGGAGAGCCCGGGACCGCCCCGGACCACCCGGGACCGCCTCGGACTGCCCGGGACCGCCCCGGACCGCCCGGGACCGCCCCGGACCGCCCGGGACTACCCTAGATCGCCCGGGACCACCCGGGACCGCCCGGGACCGCCCTGGACCGCCCGGGACCGCCTCGGACCGCCCGGGACCGCCCAGGACCGCCCGGGACCGCCCTGGACCGCCCGGGACCACCCTGGAACGCCCGGGACCGCCCGGGACCGCCCGGGACCGCCCTGGACCGCCCGGGACCGCCCTGGAACGCCTGGGACCGCCCGGGACCGCCCGGGACCGCCCAGGACCGCCCGGGACCGCCTGGGACCGCCCGGTACCGCCCCAGACGCGCCCTGGACCGCCCGGGACCGCCCGGGACCGCCCAGGACCGCACGGGCCCGCCCGGGACCGCCCGGGACCGCCCCGGACCGCCCGGGACCGCCTCGGACCGCCTGGGCCGCCCAGGACCGCCCGGAACCGCCCCGGACCACCCGGGACCGCCCTGGACCGCCCGGGACCGCCCTAGAATGCCCGGGACAGCCCAGGACCGCCCAGGACCGCCCTGGACCGCCCGGGACCGCCCTGCAACGCCCGGGACCGCACCGGACCGCCCGCGACCGCCCGGGACCGCACGGGACCGCCAGGACCGCCCCGGACCGCCCGGGACCGCCCGGGACCGCCCTGGACCACCCGGGACCGCCTGGGACCGCCCGGGACCGCCCGGGACCGCCCGGGACCGCCCGGGACCGCCCCGGACCGCCCGGGACCGCCTCGGATCGCCCGGGACCGCCCAGGACCGCCCGGGACCGCCCTGGACCGCCCTGGACCGCCCGGGACCGCCCTGGAACGCCCGGGACCGCCCGGGACCGCCCGAGACCGCCCGGGACCACCCGGGACTGCCCGGGACCGCGCAGGACCGCGCTGGAACGCCCGGGACTGCCCGGGACCGCCCGGGACCACCCTGGACCACCCGCGACCGCCCTGGAACGCCCGGGACCGCCCGGGACCGCCCGGGACCGCCCGGGACCGCGCGGGACCGCCTGGGACCGCCCGGGCCGCCCCAGACCGCCCGGGACCGCCCGGGACCGCCCAGGACCGACCGGGACCGCCCCGGACCACCCAGGACCACCCCGGACCGACCGGGACCGCCCTAGAACGCCCGGGACCGCCCGGGACCGCCAGGGACCGCCCAGGACCGCCCGGAACCGCCCTGGACTGCCCGGGACCGCCCTGGAACGCCCGGGACCGCCCGGGACCGCCCGGGACCGCCCGGGACCGCCCGGGACCGCCTAGGACCGCCCTGGAACGCCCGGGACCGCCCAGGACCGCCCGGAACCGCCCTTGACCGCCCGGGACCGCCCGAGACCGCCCGGGACCGCCCGGGACCGCCCGGGACCGCCCTAGAATGCCCGGGACCGCCCAGGACCGCCCGGGACCGCCCCGGACCGCCCGGGACCGCCTCAGACCGCCCGGGACAGCCCAGGACCGCCCAGGACCGCCCTGGACCGCCCGGGACCGCCCTGCAACGCCCGAGACCGCCTCGTGACCGCCCAGGACCGCCCGGCACCGCCCGGGACCGCCCCGGACCGCCCGGGAACGCACCGGACCGCCCGGGACCGCCCGGGACCGCACGGGACCGCCCAGGACCGCCCCGGACCGCCCGGGACCGCCCGGGACCGCCCTGGACCGCCCGGGACCGCCTGGGACCGCCCGGGACCGCCCGGGACCGCCCGGGACCGCCCGGGACCGCCCGGGACCGCCCCGGACCGCCCGGGACCGCCTCGGATCGCCCGGGACCGCCCAGGACCGCCCGGGACCGCCCTGGACCGCCCTGGACCGCCCGGGACCGCCCTGGAACGCCCAGGACCGCCCGGGACCGCCCGGGACCGCCCGGGACCACCCGGGACCGCCCGGGACCGCGCAGGACTGCGCTGGAACGCCCGGGACTGCCCGGGACCACCCGGGACCACCCTGGACCACCCGGGACCGCCCTGGAACGCCCGGGACCGTCCGGGACCGCCCGGGACCGCCCGGGACCGCCCGGGACCGCCTGGGACCGCCCGGGCCCGCCCCAGACCGCCCGGTACCGCCCGGGACCGCCCAGGACCGACCGGGACCGCCCCGGACCACCCAGGACCACCCCGGACCGACCGGGACCGCCCTAGAACGCCCGGGACCGCCCGGGACCGCCCGGGACCGCCCAGGACCGCCCGGAACCGCCCTGGACTGCCCGGGACCGCCCTGGAACGCCCGGGACCGCCCGGGACCGCCCGGGACCGCCCGGGACCGCCCGGGACCGCCTAGGACCGCCCTGGAACGCCCGGGACCGCCCAGGACCGGCCGGAACCGCCCTTGACCGCCCGGGACCGCCCGAGACCGCCCGGGACCGCCCGGGACCGCCCGGGACCGCCCCGGACCGCCCGGGACCGCACCCGGACCGCCCAGGACCACACCCGGACCGCCCGGGACCGCCCAGGACCGCCCCGGACCGCTCGGGACCGCCCCTGACCGCCCGGGACCGCCCTGGACTGCCCGGGCCCGCTCGCGACCGCCCGGGACCGCCCGAACCGCCCGGGACCGCCTCGGACCGCCCTGGACCGCCCAGGACCGCCCTGGAACGCCCGGGACCGCCCGGGACCGCCTGGGACCGCCCTGGACCGCCCGGGACCGCCCTGGAACGCCCGGGACCGCCCGTTACCGCCCGGGACCGCCCGGGACCGCCCGGGACCGCGCGGGACCACCCGGGACCGCCCGGGACCGCCCCGGACCGCCGGGGACCGCCCGGGACCGCCCGGGACCGCACGGGACCGCCCAGGACCGTCCGGGACAGCCTGGGACCGCCCCGGACCGCCGGGACCGCCTCGGACCGCCCGGTACCGCCCAGGACCGCCGGGACCGCCCGGACCGCCCGGGACCACCTCGGACCGCCCGGGACCGCCCAGGACTGCCCGGGACCGCCCTGGACCGCCCGCAACCGCCCTGGAACGCCCGGGACCGCCCGGGACCGCCCGGGACCGCCTGGGACCGCCCGGGACCGCCAAGGACCGCCCTGGAACGCCCGGGACCGCCCAGGACCGCCCAGAACCGCCCTGGACCGCCCGGGACCGCCCGAGACCGCCTGGGACCGCCCGGGACCGCCAAGGACCGCCCTGGAACGCCCGGGACCGCCCAGGACCGCCCAGAACCGCCCTGGACCGCCCGGGACCGCCCGAGACCGCCCGGGACCGCCCGGGACCGCCCGGGACCGCCCCGGACCGCCCGGGACCGCACCCGGACCGCCCAGGACCACACCCGGACCACCCGGGACCGCCCCGGACCGCCCAGGACCGCCCGGGACCGCCCGAGACCGCCCGGGACCGCCTGGGACCGCCCGGGCCCGCCCCAGACCGCCCGGTACCGCCCGGGACCGCCCAGGACCGACCGGGACCGCCCCGGACCACCCCAGGACCACCCAGGACCGACCGGGACCGCCCTAGAACGCCCGGGACCGCCCGGGACCGCCCGGGACCGCCCAGGACCGCCCGGAACCGCCCTGGACTGCCCGGGACCGCCCTGGAACGCCCGGGACCGCCCGGGACCGCCCGGGACCGCCCGGACCGCCCGGGACCGCCTAGGACCGCCCTGGAACGCCCGGGACCGCCCAGGACCGCCCGGAACCGCCCTTGACCGCCCGGGACCGCCCGAGACCGCCCGGGACCGCCCGGGACCGCCCGGGACCGCCCCGGACCGCCCGGGACCGCACCCGGACCGCCCAGGACCACACCCGGACCGCCCGGGACCGCCCAGGACCGCCCCGGACCGCTCGGGACCGCCCCTGACCGCCCGGGACCGCCCTGGACTGCCCGGGCCCCGCTCGCGACCGCCCGGGACCGCCCGAACCGCCCGGGACCGCCTCGGACCGCCCTGGACCGCCCAGGACCGCCCTGGAACGCCCGGGACCGCCCGGGACCGCCTGGGACCGCCCTGGACCGCCCGGGACCGCCCTGGAACGCCCGGGACCGCCCGTTACCGCCCGGGACCGCCCGGGACCGCCCGGGACCGCGCGGGACCACCCGGGACCGCCCGGGACCGCCCCGGACCGCCGGGGACCGCCCGGGACCGCCCGGGACCGCACGGGACCGCCCAGGACCGTCCGGGACAGCCTGGGACCGCCCCGGACCGCCGGGACCGCCTCGGACCGCCCGGTACCGCCCAGGACCGCCGGGACCGCCCCGGACCGCCCGGGACCACCTCGGACCGCCCGGGACCGCCCAGGACTGCCCGGGACCGCCCTGGACCGCCCGCAACCGCCCTGGAACGCCCGGGACCGCCCGGGACCGCCCGGGACCGCCTGGGACCGCCCGGGACCGCCAAGGACCGCCCTGGAACGCCCGGGACCGCCCAGGACCGCCCAGAACCGCCCTGGACCGCCCGGGACCGCCCGAGACCGCCCGGGACCGCCCGGGACCGCCCGGGACCGCCCCGGACCGCCCGGGACCGCACCCGGACCGCCCAGGACCACACCCGGACCACCCGGGACCGCCCCGGACCGCCCAGGACCGCCCGGGACCGCCCGAGACCGCCCGGGATCGCCCAGGACCGCCCGGGACCGCCCCGGACCGCCCGGGACCGCCCAGGACCGCCCCGGACCGCCCGGGACCGCCTCGGACCGCCCGGGACCGCCCAGGACCACCCTGGACCGCCCCGGACCGCCCGGGACCGCATTGGACCGCCCGGGACCGCCCTGGAATGCCCGGGACCGCTCGGGACCGCCCGGGACCGCCCGGACCGCCCGGGACCGCCTCGGACCGCCCGGGACCGCCCAGGACCGCCCTGGAATGCCCGGGACCGCCCGGGACCGCCCGGGACCGCCCTGGACCGCCCGGGACCGCCCTGGAACGCCCGGGACCGCCCGGGACCGCCCGGGACCGCCCGGAAACGCCCGGGACCGCCCGGGACCACCCGGGACCGCCCGGGACCGCCCCGGACTGCCCGGGACCGCCCAGGACCGCCCGGGACCGCACGTGACCGCCCGGGACCGCCCGGGACGGCCCGGGACCGCCCCGGACCGCCCGGGACCGCCTCGGACCGCCCGGGACCGCCCCGGACCGCCCGGGACCGCCCCGGACCGCCCGGGACTACCCTAGATCGCCCGGGACCGCCCGCGACCCCCCGGGACCGCCCCGGACCGCCCGGGACCGCCTCGGACCGCCCGGGACCGCCCAGGACCGCCCGGGACCGCCCTGGACCACCCGGGACCGCCCTGGAACGCCCGGGACCCCCCGGGACCGCCCGGGACCGCCCTGGACCGCCCGGGACCGCCCTGGAACGCCTGGGACCGCCCGGGACCGCCCGGGACCGCCCGGGACCGCCCAGGACTGCCCGGGACCGCCTGGGACCGCCCGGGACCGCCCCAGACCGCCCTGGACCGCCCGGGACTGCCTGGGACCGCCCGGGACCGCCTGGGACCGCACGGGACCGCCCGGGACCGCCCGGGACCGCCCCGGACCGCCCGGGACCGCCTCGGACCGCCTGGGACCGCCCAGGACCCAGGACCGCCCGGAACCGCCCCGGGACCGCCCGGACCGCCCGGGACCGCCCTAGAATGCCCGGGACCGCCCGGGACCGCCCGGGACCGCCCCGGACCGCCCGGGACCGCCTCGGACCGCCCGGGACAGCCAAGGACCGCCCAGGACCGCCCTGGACCGCCCGGGACCGCCCTGCAACGCCCGAGACCGCCCGGGACCGCCCAGGACCGCCCGGGACCGCCCAGGACCGCCCCGGACCGCCCGGGACCGCACCGGACCGCCCGGGACCGCCCGGGACCGCACGGGACCGCCCAGGACCGCCCCGGACCGCCCGGGACCGCCCGGGACCGCCCTGGAACGCCCGGGACCGCCCGGGACCGCCCGGGACCACCCGGGACCGCCCGGGACCGCCCGGGACCGCCCGGGACTGCCCGGGACCGCCCCGGACCGCCGGGACCGCCTCGGATAGCCCGGGACCACCCAGGACCGCCCGGGACCTCCCTGGACCGCCCTGGACCGCCCGGGACCGCCCTGGAATGCCCGGGACCGCCCGGGACCACCCGGGACCGCCCGGGACCACCCGGGACCGCCCGGGACCGCGCAGGACCGCCCTGGAACGCCTGGGACTGCCCGGGACCGCCCGGGACCACCCTGGACCGCCCGGGACCGCCCTGGAACGCCCGGGACCGCCCGGGACCGCCCGGGACCGCCCGGGACCGCCCGGGACCGCCCGGGACCGCCTGGGACCGCCCGGAACCGCCTCGGACCGCCCGGGACCGCCCAGGACCGCCCGCAACCGCCCTGGACCGCCCGGGACCGCCCTGGAATGCCCGGGACCGCCCGGGACCGCCCGGGACCGCCCGGAACCGCCCCGGACCGCCCGGGACCGCACCCGGACCGCCCAGGACCACGCCCGGACCGCCCGGGACCGCCCAGGACCGCCCCGGACCGCCCGGGACCGCCCCTGACCGCCCGGGACCGCCCTGGACTGCCCGGGCCCGCTCGCGACCGCCCGGGACCGCCCGGACCGCCCGGACCGCCTCGGACCGCCCAGGACCGCCCAGAACCGCCCTGGAACGCCCGGGACTGCCCGGGACCGCCTGGGACCGCCCTGGATCGGCCGGGACCGCCCTGGAACGCCCGGGACCGCCCGTTACCGCCCGGGACCGCCCGGGACCGCCCGGGACCGCGCGGGACCACCCGGGACCGCCCGGGACCGCCCCGGACCGCCCGGGACCGCCCGGGACCGCCCGGGACCGCACGGGACCGCCCAGGACCGTCCGGGACCGCCTGGGACCGCCCCGGACCGCCCGGGCCCGCCTGGGACCGCCCGGTACCGCCCAGGACCGCCGGGACCGCCCCGGACCGCCCGGGACCGCCCCGGACCGCCCGGGACCGCCCTAGAACGCCCGGGACTGCCCGGGACCGCCCAGGACTGCCCCGGACCGCCCGGGACCGCCTCGGACCACCCGGGACCGCCCAGGACCGCCCGGGACCGCCCTGGACCGCCCGGGACCGCCCTGGAACGCCCGGGACCGCCCGGGATCGCCCTGGACCGCCCGGGACCGCCCGGGGACCGCCCGGGACCGCCCAGGACCGCCCTGGAACGCCCGGGACCGCCCGGGACCGCTCGGGACCGCCCTGGACCACCCGGGACCGCCCTGGAACGCCCGGGACCGCCCGGGACCGCTCGGGACTGCCCTGGACCGCCCGGGACCGCCCTGGAACGCCCGGGACCGCCCGGGACCGCCCGGGACCACCCGGGACCGCCCGGGACCGCCCCGGACTGCCCGGGACCGCCCGGTACCGCCCGGGACCGCACGGGACCGCCCGGGACCGCCCGGGACCGCCCGGGACCGCCTCGGACCGCCCGGGACCGCCCGGGACCGCCCGGGACCGCCCCGGACCGCCCGGGGACTGCCCCGGACCGCCCGGGACCACCCTAGATCGCCCGGGACCGCCCGGGACCGCCCGGGACCGCCCCGGACCGCCCGGGACCGCCTCGGACCGCCCGGGACCGCCCAGGACCGCCCGGGACCGCCCTGGACCGCCCGGGACCGCCCTGGAACGCCCGGGACCGCCCGGGACCGCCCGGGACCGCCCTGGACCGCCCGGGACCGCCCTGGAACGCCTGGGACCGCCCGGGACCGCCCGGGACCGCCCAGGACCGCCCGGGACCGCCTGGGACCGCCCGGGACCGCCCCAGACCGCCCTGGACCGCCCGGGACCGCCCGGGACCGCCCGGGACCGCCTGGGACCGCACGGGACCGCCCGGGACCGCCTGGGACCGCCCCGGACCGCCCGGGACCGCCTCGGACCGCCTGGGACCACCCAGGACCGCCCGGAACCGCCCCGGACCACCCGGGACCGCCCCGGACCGCCCGGGACCGCCCTAGAATGCCCGGGACCGCCCGGGACCGCCAGGGACCGCCACGGACCGCCCGGGACCGCCTCGGACCTCCCGAGACAGCCCAGGACCGCCCGGGACCGCCCTGGACCGCCCGGGACCGCCCTGCAACGCCCGAGACCGCCCGGGATTGCCCAGGACCGCCCGGGACCGCCCGGGACCGCCCCGGACCGCCCGGGACCGCACCGGACCGCCCGGGACCGCCCGGGACCGCCCGGGACCGCCCGGGATTGCCCAGGACCGCCCGGGACCGCCCGGGACCGCCCCGGACCGCCCGTGACCGCCTCGGATCGCCCGGGACCGCCCAGGACCGCCCGGGACCGCCCTGGACCGTCCTGGACCGCCCGGGACCGCCCTGGAACGCCCGGGACCGCCCGGGACCGCCCGGGACCGCCCGGGACCACCCGGGACCGCCCGGGACCGCGCAGGACCGCCCTGGAACGCCCGGGACTGCCCGGGACCGCCCGGGACCACCCTGGACCACCCGGGACCGCCCTGGAACGCCCGGGACCGCCCGGGACCGCCCGGGACCGCCCGGGACCGCCCGGGACCGCCTGGGACCGCCCGGGCCCGCCCCAGACCGCCCGGGACCACCCGGGACCGCCCGGGACCGCACGGGACCGCCCGGGACCGCCCGGGACCGCCCCGGACCGCCCGAGACCGCCTTGGACCGCCCGGGACCGCCCAGGACCGCCCGGGACAGCCCCGGACCACCCGGGACCACCCCGGACCGCCCAGGACCGCCCTAGAACGCCCGGGACCGCACGGGACCGCCCGGGACCGCCTCGGACCGCCCGGGACCGCCCAGGACCGCCCTGGAACGCCCGGGACCGCCCGGGACCGCCTGGGACCGCCCTGGACCGCCCGGGACCGCCCTGGAACGCCCGGGACCGCCCGTTACCGCCCGGGACCGCCCGGGACCGCCCGGGACCGCGCGGGACCACCCGGGACCGCCCGGGACCACCCCGGACCGCCCGGGACCGCCCGGGACCGCCCGGGACCGCACGGGACCGCCCAGGACCGTCCAGGACCGCCTGGGACCGCCCCGGACCGCCCGGGACCGCCTCGGACCGCCCGGTACTGCCCAGGATCGCCGGGACCGCCCCGGACCGCCCGGGACCGCCCCGGACCGCCCGGGACCGCCCTAGAACGCCCGGGACTGCTCAGGACCGCCCAGGACTGCCCCGGACCACCCGGGACCGCCTCGGACCGCCCGTGACCGCCCAGGACCGCCCGGGACCGCCCTGGACCGCCCGGGACCGCCCTGGAACGCCCGGAACCACCCGGGATCGCCCGGGACCGCCCGGGACCGCCCGGGACCGCCCGGGACCGCCCAGGACCGCCCTGGAACGCCCGGGACCGCCCGGGACCGCTCGGGACCGCTCTGGACCGCCCGGGACCGCCCTGGAACGCCCGGGACCGCCCGGGACCGCCCGGGACCGCCCGGGACCGCCCGGGACCGCCTGGGACCGCCCGGGACCGCCCCGGACCGCCCGGGACCGCCCGGGACCACCCGGGACCGCACGGGACCGCCCGGGACCGCCCGGGACCGCCCGGGACCGCACGGGACCGGCCGGGACCGCCAGGGACCGCCCGGGACCGCCCGGGACCGCCCGGGACCGCCCCGGACCGGCCGGGACCGCCCCGGACCACCCGGGACCGCCCCGGACCGCCCGGTACCGCCTCGGACCGCCCGGGACCGCCCCGGACCGCCCCGGGACCGCCCCGGACCGCCCGGGACCGCCCCGGACCGCCCGGGACTGCCTGGGACTGCCCGGGACCGCACGGGACCGCCCGGGACCGCCCGGGACCGCCCGGGACCGCCCCGGACCGCCCGGGACCGCCTCAGACCGCCCGGGACCGCCCAGGACCGCCCGAGACCGCCTCGGACAGCCCGGGACCGCCCCGGACCGCCCGGGACCGCCCTGGAATGCCCGGGACCGCTCGGGACCGCCCGGGACCGCCCGGACCGCCCGGGACCGCCTCGGACCGCCGGGACCGCCCAGGACCGCCCTGGAACGCCCGGGACCGCCCGGGACCGCCTGGGACGGCTCTGGACCGCCCTGGACCGCCCGGGACCGCCCTGGAACGCCCGGGACTGCCCGGGACCGCCCGGGACCGCCCGGGACCGCCCGGGACCGCCCGGGACCACCCGCGACCGCCCGGGACCACCCCGGACCGCCCGGGAACGCCCGGGACCGCCCGGGACCGCACGGGACCGCCCGGGACCGCCCGGGACCGCCCTGGACCGCCCTGGACCGCCCGGGACCGCCCTGGAACGCCCGGGACCGCCCGGGACCGCCCGGGACCGCCCGGGACCACCCGGGACCGCCCGGGACCGCGCAGGACCGCCCTGGAACGCCCGGGACTGCCCGGGACCGCCCGGGACCACCCTGGACCACCCGGGACCGCCCTGGAATGCCCGGGACCGCCTGGGACCGCCCGGGACCGCCCGGGACCGCCCGGGACCGCCTGGGACCGCCCGGGCCCGCCCCAGACCGCCCGGGACCGCCCGGGACCGCCCGGGACCGCACGGGACCGCCCGGGACCGCCCGGGACCGCCCCGGACCGCCCGGGACCGCCTCGGACCGCCCGGGACCGCCCAGGACCGCCCGGGACCGCCCCGGACCACCCGGGACCACCCCGGACCGCCCGGGACCGCCCTAGAACGCCCGGGACCGCCCGGGACCGCCCGGGACCGCCCGGGACCGCCCCGGACCACCCGGGACCACCCCGGACCGCCCGGGACCGCCCGGGACCGCCCGGGACCACCCGGGACCGCCCGGGACCGCGCAGGACCGCCCGGGACCGCCCCGGACCACCCGGGACCACCCCGGACCGCCCGGGACCGCCCGGGACCGCCCGGGACCGCCCGGGACCACCCGGGACCGCCCGGGACCGCGCAGGACCGCCCTGGAACGCCCGGGACTGCCCGGGACCGCCCGGGACCACCCTGGACCACCCGGGACCGCCCTGGAATGCCCGGGACCGCCCGGGACCGCCCGGGACCGCCCGGGACCGCCCGGGACCGCCTGGGACCGCCCGGGCCCGCCCCAGACCGCCCGGGACCGCCCGGGACCGCCCGGGACCGCACGGGACCGCCCGGGACCGCCCGGGACCGCCCCGGACCGCCCGGGACCGCCTCGGACCGCCCGGGACCGCCCAGGACCGCCCGGGACCGCCCCGGACCACCCGGGACCACCCCGGACCGCCCGGGACCGCCCTAGAACGCCCGGGACCGCCCGGGACCGCCCGGGACCGCCCCAGACCGCCCGGAACCGCCTCGGACCGCCCGGGACCGCCCAGGACCGCCCGGAACCGCCCTGGACCGCCCGGCACCGCCCTGGAACGCCCGGGACCGCCCGGGACCGCCCGGGACCGCCCGGGACCGCCCGGGACCGCCTAGGACCGCCCTGGAACGCCCGGGACCGCCCGGGACCACCCGCGACCGCCCGGGACCACCCCGGACCGCCCGGGAACGCCCGGGACCGCCCGGGACCGCACGGGACCGCCCGGGACCGCCCGGGACCGCCCTGGACCGCCCTGGACCGCCCGGGACCGCCCTGGAACGCCCGGGACCGCCCGGGACCGCCCGGGACCGCCCGGGACCACCCGGGACCGCCCGGGACCGCGCAGGACCGCCCGGGACCACCCTGGACCACCCGGGACCGCCGTGGAATGCCCGGGACCGCCCGGGACCGCCCGGGACCGCCCGGGACCGCCCGGGACCGCCTGGGACCGCCCGGGCCCGCCCCAGACCGCCCGGGACCGCCCGGGACCGCCCGGGACCGCACGGGACCGCCCGGGACCGCCCGGGACCGCCCCGGACCGCCCGGGACCGCCTCGGACCGCCCGGGACCGCCCAGGACCGCCCGGGACCGCCCCGGACCACCCGGGACCACCCCGGACCGCCCGGGACCGCCCTAGAACGCCCGGGACCGCCCGGGACCGCCCGGGACCGCCCGGGACCGCCCCGGACCACCCGGGACCACCCCGGACCGCCCGGGACCGCCCGGGACCGCCCGGGACCACCCGGGACCGCCCGGGACCACGCAGGACCGCCCGGGACCGCCCCGGACCACCCGGGACCACCCCGGACCGTCCGGGACCGCCCGGGACCGCCCGGGACCGCCCGGGACCACCCGGGACCGCCCGGGACCGCGCAGGACCGCCCTGGAACGCCCGGGACTGCCCAGGACCGCCCGGGACCACCCTGGACCACCCGGGACCGCCCTGGAATGCCCGGGACCGCCCGGGACCGCCCGGGACCGCCCGGGACCGCCCGGGACTGCCTGGGACCGCCCGGGCCCGCCCCAGACCGCCCGGGACCGCCCGGGACCGCCCGGGACCGCACGGGACCGCCCGGGACCGCCCGGGACCGCCCCAGACCGCCCGGGACCGCCTCGGACCGCCCGGGACCGCCCAGGACCGCCCGGGACCGCCCCGGACCACCCGGGACCACCCCGGACCGCCCGGGACCGCCCTAGAACGCCCGGGACCGCCCGGGACCGCCCGGGACCGCCCCAGACCGCCCGGAACCGCCTCGGACCGCCCGGGACCGCCCAGGACCGCCCGGAACCGCCCTGGACCGCCCGGCACCGCCCTGGAACGCCCGGGACCGCCCGGGACCGCCCGGGACCGCCCGGGACCGCCTAGGACCGCCCTGGAACGCCCGGGACCGCCCGGGACCGCCCGTGACCGCCCGGGACCACCCGGGACCGCCCGGGACCGCGCAGGACCGCCCTGGAACGCCCGGGACTGCCCGGGACCGCCCGGGACCACCCTGGACCACCCGGGACCGCCCTGGAATGCCCGGGACCGCCCGGGACCGCCCGGGACCGCCCGGGACCGCCCGGGACCGCCTGGGACCGCCCGGGCCCGCCCCAGACCGCCCGGGACCGCCCGGGACCGCCCGGGACCGCACGGGACCGCCCGGGACCGCCCGGGACCGCCCCGGACCGCCCGGGACCGCCTCGGACCGCCCGGGACCGCCCAGGACCGCGCGGGACCGCCCCGGACCACCCGGGACCACCCCGGACCGCCCGGGACCGCCCTAGAACGCCCGGGACCGCCCGGGACCGCCCGGGACCGCCCGGGACCGCCCCGGACCACCCGGGACCACCCCGGACCGCCCGGGACCGCCCGGGACCGCCCGGGACCGCCCGGGACCACCCGGGACCGCCCGGGACCGCGCAGGACCGCCCGGGACCGCCCCGGACCACCCGGGACCACCCCGGACCGCCCGGGACCGCCCGGGACCGCCCGGGACCGCCCGGGACCACCCGGGACCGCCCGGGACCACGCAGGACCGCCCTGGAACGCCCGGGACTGCCCGGGACCGCCCGGGACCACCCTGGACCACCCGGGACCGCCCTGGAATGCCCGGGACCGCCCGGGACCGCCCGGGACCACCCGGGACCGCCCGGGACCGCCTGGGACCGCCCGGGCCCGCCCCAGACCGCCCGGGACCGCCCGGGACCGCCCGGGACCGCACGGGACCGCCCGGGACCGCCCGGGACCGCCCCGGACCGCCCGGGACCGCCTCGGACCGCCCGGGACCGCCCAGGACCGCCCGGGACCGCCCCGGACCACCCGGGACCACCCCGGACCGCCCGGACCGCCCTAGAACGCCCGGGACCGCCCGGGACCGCCCAGGACCGCCCCAGACCGCCCGGAACCGCCTCGGACCGCCCGGGACCGCCCAGGACCGCCCGGAACCGCCCTGGACCGCCCGGCACCGCCCTGGAACGCCCGGGACCGCCCGGGACCGCCCGGGACCGCCCGGGACCGCCCGGGACCGCCTAGGACCGCCCTGGAACGCCCGGGACCGCCCAGGACCGCCCGAAACCGCCTTTGACCGCCCGGGACCGCCCGAGACCGCCCGGGACCGCCCAGGTCCGCCCGGGACCGCCCCGGACCGCCCGGGACCGCACCCGGACCGCCCAGGACCGCACGGGACCGCCCGGGACCGCCCGGGACCGCCCGGGACCGCACCGGCCGGGACCGCCGGGGACCGCCCGGGACCGCCCGGGACCGCCCGGGACCGTCCCGGACCGCCCGGGACCGCCCCGGACCACCCGGGACCGCCCCGGACCGCCCGGTACCGCCTCGGACCGCCCGGGACCGCCCCGGACCGCCCCGGGACCGCCCCGGACTGCCCGGGACCGCCCCGGACCGCCCGGGACCGCCCGGAACCGCCCAGGACCGCCCGGGACCGCCTGGGACCACCCGGGACCGCCCGGGACCGCGCAGGACCGCCCTGGAACGCCCGGGACTGCCCGGGACCGCCCGGGACCACCCTGGACCACCCGGGACCGCCCTGGAATGCCCGGGACCGCCCGGGACCGCCCGGGACCGCCCGGGACCGCCCGGGACCGCCTGGGACCGCCCGGGCCCGCCCCAGACCACCCGGGACCGCCCGGGACCGCCCGGGACCGCACGGGACCGCCCGGGACCGCCCGGGACCGCCCCGGACCGCCCGGGACCGCCTCGGACCGCCCGGGACCGCCCAGGACCGCCCGGGACCGCCCCGGACCACCCGGGACCACCCCGGACCGCCCGGGACCGCCCTAGAACGCCCGGGACCGCCCGGGACCGCCCGGGAACGCCCGGGACCGCCCCGGACCACCCGGGACCACCCCGGACCGCCCGGGACCGCCCGGGACCGCCCGGGACCGCCCGGGACCGCCCTAGAACGCCCGGGACCGCCCGGGACCACCCGGGACCACCCCGGACCGCCCGGGACCGCCCTAGAACGCCCGGGACCGCCCGGGACCACCCGGGACCGCCCGGGACCACGCAGGACCGCCCTGGAACGCCCGGGACTGCCCGGGACCGCCCGGGACCACCCTGGACCACCCGGGACCGCCCTGGAATGCCCGGGACCGCCCGGGACCGCCCGGGACCACCCGGGACCGCCCGGGACCGCCTGGGACCGCCCGGGCCCGCCCCAGACCGCCCGGGACCGCCCGGGACCGCCCGGGACCGCACGGGACCGCCCGGGACCGCCCGGGACCGCCCGGACCGCCCGGGACCGCCTCGGACCGCTCGGGACCGCCCAGGACCGCCCGGGACCGCCCCGGACCACCCGGGACCACCCCGGACCGCCCGGGACCGCCCTAGAACGCCCGGGACCGCCCGGGACCGCCCGGGACCGCCCCAGACCGCCCGGAACCGCCTCGGACCGCCCGGGACCGCCCAGGACCGCCCGGAACCGCCCTGGAACCGCCCGGCACCGCCCTGGAACGCCCGGGACCGCCCGGGACCGCCCGGACCGCCCGGGACCGCCCGGGACCGCCTAGGACCGCCCTGGAACGCCCGGGACCGCCCAGGACCGCCCGAAACCGCCTTTGACCGCCCGGGACCGCCCGAGACCGCCCGGGACCGCCCAGGTCCGCCCGGGACCGCCCCGGACCGCCCGGGACCGCACCCGGACCGCCCAGGACCGCACGGGACCGCCCGGGACCGCCCGGGACCGCCCGGGACCGCACCGGCCGGGACCGCCGGGGACCGCCCGGGACCGCCCGGGACCGCCCGGGACCGTCCCAGACCGCCCGGGACCGCCCCGGACCACCCGGGACCGCCCCGGACCGCCCGGTACCGCCTCGGACCGCCGGGACCGCCCCGGACCGCCCCGGGACCGCCCCGGACTGCCCGGGACCGCCCCGGACCGCCCGGGACCGCCCGGAACCGCCCGGGACCGCCCGGGACCGCTTGGGACCACCCGGGACCGCCCGGGACCACCCGGGACCGCCCCGGACCACCGGGACCGCCCAGGACCGCCCGGGACCGCCCCGGACCACCCGGGACCCCCCGGACCGCCCGGGACCGCCCTAGAACGCCCGGGACCGCCCGGGACCGCCCGGGAACGCCCGGGACCGCCCCGGACCACCCGGGACCACCCCGGACCGCCCGGGACCGCCCCGGGACCGCCCGGGACCGCCCGGGACCACCCGGGACCGCCCGGGACCGCGCAGGACCGCCCGGGACCGCCCCGGACCACCCGGGACCACCCCGGACCGCCCGGGACCGCCCGGGACCGCCCGGGACCGCCCGGGACCACCCGGGACCGCCCGGGACCACGCAGGACCGCCCTGGAACGCCCGGGACTGCCGGGACCGCCCGGGACCACCCTGGACCACCCGGGACCGCCCTGGGAATGCCCGGGACCGCCCGGGACCGCCCGGGACCACCCGGGACCGCCCGGGACCGCCTGGGACCGCCCGGGCCCGCCCCAGACCGCCCGGGACCGCCCGGGACCGCCCGGGACCGCACGGGACCGCCCGGGACCGCCCGGGACCGCCCCGGACCGCCCGGGACCGCCTCGGACCGCCCGGGACCGCCCAGGACCGCCCGGGACCGCCCCGGACCACCCGGGACCACCCCGGACCGCCCGGGACCGCCCTAGAACGCCCGGGACCGCCCGGGACCCGCCCGGGACCGCCCCAGACCGCCCGGAACCGCCTCGGACCGCCCGGGACCGCCCAGGACCGCCCGGAACCGAACCTGGACCGCCCGGCACCGCCCTGGAACGCCCGGGACCGCCCGGGACCGCCCGGGACCGCCCGGGACCGCCCAGGACCGCCTAGGACCGCCCTGGAACGCCGGGACCGTCCAGGACCGCCCGGGACCGCCTCGGACCGCCCGGGACCGCCCAGGACCGCCCGGGACCGCCCCGGACCACCCGGGACCACCCCGGACCGCCCGGGACCGCCCTAGACGCCCGGGACCGCCCGGGACCGCCCGGGATCGCCCCAGACCGCCCGGAACCGCCTCGGACCGCCCGGGACCGCCCAGGACCGCCCGGAACCGCCCTGGACCGCCCGGCACCGCCCTGGAACGCCCGGGACCGCCCGGGACCGCCCGGGACCGCCCGGGACCGCCCGGGACCGCCTAGGACCGCCCTGGAACGCCCGGGACCGCCCAGGACCGCCCGAAACCGCCTTTGACCGCCCGGGACCGCCCGAGACCGCCCGGGACCGCCCAGGTCCGCCCGGGACCGCCCCGGACCGCCCGGGACCGCACCCGGACCGCCCAGGACCGCACGGGACCGCCCGGGACCGCCCGGGACCGCCCGGGACCGCACCGGCCGGGACCGCCGGGGACCGCCCGGGACCGCCCGGGGACCGCCCGGGACCGTCCCGGACCGCCCGGGACCGCCCGGACCACCCGGGACCGCCCCGGACCGCCCGGTACCGCCTCGGACCGCCCGGGACCGCCCCGGACCCGCCCCGGGACCGCCCCGGACTGCCCGGGACCGCCCCGGACCGCCCGGGACCGCCCGGAACCGCCCGGGACCGCCCGGGACCGCTTGGGACCACCCGGGACCGCCCGGGACCGCGCAGGACCGCCCTGGAACGCCCGGGACTGCCCGGGACCGCCCGGGACCACCCTGGACCACCCGGGACCGCCCTGGAATGCCCGGGACCGCCCGGGACCGCCCGGGACCGCCCGGGACCGCCCGGGACCGCCTGGGACCGCCCGGGCCCGCCCCAGACCGCCCGGGACCGCCCGGGACCGCCCGGGACCGCACGGGACCGCCCGGGACCGCCGGGACCGCCCCGGACCGCCCGGGACCGCCTCGGACCGCCCGGGACCGCCCAGGACCGCCCGGGACCGCCCCGGACCACCCGGGACCACCCCGGACCGCCCGGGACCGCCCTAGAACGCCCGGGACCGCCCGGGACCGCCCGGGAACGCCCGGGACCGCCCCGGACCACCCGGGACCACCCCGGACCGCCCGGGACCGCCCGGGACCGCCCGGGACCGCCCGGGACCACCCGGGACCGCCCGGGACCGCGCAGGACCGCCCGGGACCGCCCCGGACCACCCGGGACCACCCCGGACCGCCCGGGACCGCCCGGGACCGCCCGGGACCGCCCGGGACCACCCGGGACCGCCCGGGACCACGCAGGACCGCCCTGGAACGCCCGGGACTGCCCGGGACCGCCCGGGACCACCCTGGACCACCCGGGACCGCCCTGGAATGCCCGGGACCGCCCGGGACCGCCCGGGACCACCCGGGACGCCCGGGACCGCCTGGGACCGCCCGGGCCCGCCCCAGACCGCCCGGGACCGCCCGGGACCGCCCGGGACCGCACGGGACCGCCCGGGACCGCCCGGACCGCCCGGACCGCCCGGGACCGCCTCGGACCGCCCGGGACCGCCCAGGACCGCCCGGGACCGCCCCGGACCACCCGGGACCACCCCGACCGCCCGGGACCGCCCTAGAACGCCCGGGACCGCCCGGGACCGCCCGGGACCGCCCCAGACCGCCGGAACCGCCTCGGACCGCCCGGGACCGCCCAGGACCGCCCGGAACCGAACCTGGACCGCCCGGCACCGCCCTGGAACGCCCGGGACCGCCCGGGACCGCCCGGGACCGCCCGGGACCGCCCAGGACCGCCTAGGACCGCCCTGGAACGCCCGGGACCGTCCAGGACCGCCCGAAACCGCCTTTGACCGCCCGGGACCGCCCGAGACCGCCCGGGACCGCCCAGGTCCCGCCCGGGACCGCCCCGGACCGCCCGGGACCGCACCCGGACCGCCCAGGACCGCACGGGACCGCCCGGGACCGCCCGGGACCGCCCGGACCGCACCGGCCGGGACCGCCGGGGACCGCCCGGGACCGCCCGGGACCGCCCGGGACCGTCCCGGACCGCCCGGGACCGCCACGGACCACCCGGGACCGCCCCGGGACCGCCCGGTACCGCCTCGGACCGCCCGGGACCGCCCCGGACCGCCCCGGGACCACCCCGGACTGCCCGGGACCGCCCCGGACCGCCCGGGACCGCCCCGGACCGCCCGGGACTGCCTGGGACTGCCCGGGACCGCACGGGACCGCCCGGGACCGCCCGTGCCGCCCGGGACCGCCCCGGACCGCCCGGGACCGCCTCGGACCGCCCGGGACCGCCCAGGACCGCCCGGGACCGCCTCGGACAGCCCGGGACCGCCCCGGACCGCCCGGGACCGCCCTGGAATGCCCGGGACCGCTCGGGACCGCCCGGGGACCGCCCGGACCGCCCGGGACCGCCCTCGGACCGCCGGGACCGCCCAGGACTGCCCTGGAACGCCCGGGACCGCCCGGGACCGCCTGGGACCGCTCTGGACCGCCCTGGACCGCCCGGGACCGCCCTGGAACGCCCGGGTCTGCCAGGGACCGCCCGGGACCGCCCGGGACCGCCCGGGACCGCCCGGGACCACCCACGACCGCCCGGGACCACCCCGGACCGCCCGGGAACCGCCCGGGACCGCCCGGGACCGCACGGGACCGCCCGGGACCGCCCGGGACCGCACGGGACCGCCCCGGACCGCCTGGGACTGCCTCGGACCGCCCGGGACCGCCCAGGACCACCCGGGACCGCCCCGGATCGCCCGGGACCCCCGGACCGCCCGGGACCCCCTAGAACGCCCGGGACCGCCCGGGACCACCCAGCACCGCCCCGGACCGCCCGGGACTGCCTCGGACCGCCCGGCACCGCCCAGGACCGCCCGGGACCGCCCTGGACCGCCCGGGACCGCCATGGAACGCCCGGGACCGCCCGGGACCGCCCGGGACCGCCCAGGACCGCCCCATGACCGCCCTGGAACGCCCGGGACCGCCCGGGACCGCCCGGGACCGCCCGGGACCGCCCCGGACCGCCTGGGACCGCCCCAGACCGCCCGGGACCGCCCGGGACCGCCCGGGACCGCACGGGACCGCCCGGGACCGCCCGGGACCGCCCTGGACCGCCAGGGACCGCCCTGGAATGCCCGGGACCGCCCGGGACCGCCCAGGACCGCCCCGGACCGCCCGGGCCGCCCCTGACCGCCCGGGACCGCCCTGGACTGCCCGGGCCCGCTCGCGACCGCCCGGGACCACCCGGACCGCCCGGGACCGCCTCGGACCGCCCGGGACCGCGCAGGACCGCCCTGGAACGCCCGGGACCGCCCGGGACCGCCTGGGACCGCCCTGGACCGCCCGGGACCGCCCTGGAACGCCCGGGACCGCCCGTTACCGCCCGGGACCGCCCGGGACCGCGCGGGACCACCCGGGACCGCCCGGGACCGCCCCGGACCGCCCGAGACCGCCCGGGACCGCCCGGGACCGCACGGGACCGCCCAGGACCGTCCAGGACCGCCTGGGACCGCCCCGGACCGCCCGGGACCGCCTCGGACCGCCCGGTACTGCCCAGGACCGCCGGGACCGCCCCGGACCGCCCGGGACCGCCCCGGACCGCCCGGGACCGCCCTAGAATGCCCAGGACTGCTCGGGACCGCCCAGGACTGCCCCGGACCGCCCGGGACCGCCTCGGACCGCCCGGGGACCGCCCAGGACCGCCCGGGACCGCCCTGGACCGCCCGGGACCGCCCTGGAACGCCCGGGACCACCCGGGATCGCCCGGGACCGCCCGGGACCGCCCGGGACCGCCCGGGACCGCCCAGGACCGCCCTGGAACGGCCGGGACCGCCCGGGACCGCTCGGGACCGCCCTGGACCGCCCGGGACCGCCCTGGAACGCCCGGGACCGCCGGGGACCGCCCGGGACCGCCCGGGACCGCCCGGGACCGCCTGGGACCGCCCGGGACCGCCCCGGACCGCCCGGACCGCCCGGGACCACCCGGGACCGCACGGGACCGCCCGGGACCGCCCGGGACCGCCCGGGACCGCACGGGACCGGCCGGGACCGCCGGGGACCGCCCGAGACCGCCCGGGACCGCCCGGGACCGCCCCGGCCCGCCCGGGACCGCCCCGGACCACCCGGGACCGCCCCGGACCACCCGGTACCGCCTCGGACCGCCCGGGACCGCCCCGGACCGCCCCGGGACCGCCCCGGACCGCCCGGGACCGCCCCGGACCGCCCGGGACCGCCCCGGACCGCCCGGGACTGCCCGGGCCCGCTCGCGACCGCCCGGGACCGCTCGGACCGCCCGGGACCGCCTCGGACCGCCCGGGACCGCGCAGGACCGCCCTGGAACGCCCGGGACCGCCCGGGACCGCCTGGGACCGCCCTGGACCGCCCGGGACCGCCCTGGAACGCCCGGGACCGCCCGTTACCGCGCGGGACCGCCCGGACCGCCCGGGACCGCGCGGGACCACCCGGGACCGCCCGGGACCGCCCCGGACCGCCCGGGACCGCCCGGGACCGCCCGGGACCGCACGGGACCGCCCAGGACCGTCCAGGACCGCCTGGGACCGCCCCGGACCGCCCGGGACCGCCTCGGACCGCCCGGTACTGCCCAGGACCGCCGGGACCGCCCCGGACCGCCCGGGACCGCCCGGACCGCCCGGGACCGCCCTAGAATGCCCAGGACTGCTCGGGACCGCCCAGGACTGCCCCGGACCGCCCGGGACCGCCTCGGACCGCCCGGGACCGCCCAGGACCGCCCGGGACCGCCCTGGACCGCCCGGGACCGCCCTGGAACGCCCGGGACCACCCGGGATCGCCCGGGACCGCCCGGGACCGCCTGGGACCGCCCGGGACCGCCCAGGACCGCCCTGGAACGGCCGGGACCGCCCGGGACCGCTCGGGACCGCCCTGGACCGCCCGGGACCGCCCTGGAACGCCCGGGACCGCCGGGGACCGCCCGGGACCGCCCTGGACCGCCCGGGACCGCCTGGGACCGCCCGGGACCGCCCCGGACCGCCCGGGACCGCCCCGGGACCACCCGGGACCGCACGGGACCGCCCGGGACCGCCCGGGACCGCCCGGGACCGCACGGGACCGGCCGGGACCGCCGGAACCGCCCGAGACCGCCCGGGACCGCCCGGGACCGCCCCGGCCCGCCCGGGGACCGCCCGGACCACCCGGGACCGCCCCGGACCGCCCGGTACCGCCTCGGACCGCCCGGGACCGCCCCGGACCGCCCCGGGACCGCCCCGGACCGCCCGGGACCGCCCCGGACCGCCCGGGACCGCCCCGGACCGCCCGGGACTGCCTGGGACTGCCCGGGACCGCACGCGACCGCCCGGGACCGCCCGGGACCGCCCGGGACCGCCCCGGACCGCCCGGGACCGCCTCGGACCGCCCGGGACCGCCCAGGACCGCCCGGGACCGCCTCGGACAGCCCGGGACCGCCCCGGACCGCCCGGGACCGCCCTGGAATGCCCGGACCGCTCGGGACCGCCCGGGACCGCCCGGACCGCCCGGGACCGCCTCGGACCCCCGGGACCGCCCAGGACCGCCCTGGAACGCCCGGGACCATCCGGGACCGCCTGGGACCGCTCTGGACCGCCCTGGACCGCCCGGGACCGCCCTGGAACGCCCGGGACTGCCCGGGACCGCCCGGGACCGCCCGGGACCGCCCGGACCGCCCGGGACCACCCGCGACCGCCCGGGACCACCCCGGACCGCCCGGGAATGCCCGGGACCGCCCGGGACCGCACGGGACCGCCCGGGAACGCCCGGGACCGCCCGGGACCGCCCCGGACCGCCTGGGACCGTCTCGGACCGCCCGGGACCGCCCAGGACCACCCGGGACCGCCCCGGATCGCCCGGGACCGCCCCGGACCGCCCGGGACCGCCCTAGAACGCCCGGGGACCGCCCGGGACCACCCGGGACCGCCCCGGACCGCCCGGGACCGCCTCAGACCGCCCGGCACCGCCCAGGACCGCACGGGACCGCCCTGGACCGCCCGGGGACCGCCATGGAACGCCCAGGACCGCCCGGGACCGCCCGGGACCGCCCGGGACCGCCCGGGACCGCCCGGGACCGCCCATGACCGCCCTGGAACGCCCGGGACCGCCCGGGACCGCCCGGGACCGCCCGGGACCGCCCGGGACCGCCCGGGACCGACCGGGACCGCCCAGACCGCCCAGGACCGCCCGGGACCGCCCGGGACCGCACGGGACCGCCTGGGACCGCCGGGACCGCACGGAACCGCCCCGGACCGCCCGGGACCGCCCGGACCGCCCGGGACCGCCCTAGAACGCCCGGGACCGCCCGGGACCGCCCGGGACTGCCCCGGACCGCCCGGGACCACCCAGGACCGCCCTGGAACGCCTCGGACAGCCCGGGACCGCCCCGGACCGCCCGGGACCGCCCTGGAATGCCCGGGACCGCTCGGGACCGCCCGGGACCGCCCTGGAATGCCCGGGACCGCCCTGGAACGCCCGGGACCGCCCGTTACCGCCCGGGACCGCCCGGGACCGCCCGGGACCGCGCGGGACCACCCGGGACCGCCCGGGACCGCCCTGGACCGCCCGGGACCGCCCGGGACCGCCCGGGACCGCACGGGACCGCCCAGGACCGTCCAGGACCGCCTGGGACCGCCCCGGACCGCCCGGGACCGCCTCGGACCGCCCGGTACTGCCCAGGACCGCCGGGACCGCCCCGGACCGCCCGGGACCGCCCCGGACCGCCCGGGACCGCCCTAGAACGCCCAGGACTGCTCGGGACCGCCCAGGACTGCCCCGGACCGCCCGGGACCGCCCAGGACCGCCCGGGACCGCCCTGGACCGCCCGGGACCGCCCTGGAACGCCCGGGACCACCCGGGATCGCCCGGGACCGCCCGAGACCGCCCGGGACCGCCCGGGACCGCCCAGGACCGCCCTGGAACGCCCGGACCGCCCGGACCGCTCGGGACCGCCCTGGACCGCCCGGGACCGCCCTGGAACGCCCGGACCGCCGGGGACCGCGCGGGACCGCCCGGACCGCCCGGACCGCCTGGGACCGCCCGGAACCGCCCCGGACCGCCCGGGACCGCCCGGGACCACCCGGGACCGCACGGGACTGCCGGGACCGCCCGGGACCGCCCGGGACCGCACGGGACCGGCCGGGACCGCCGGGGACCGCCCGGGACCGCCCGGGACCGCCCGTGACCGCCCCGGACCGCCCGGGACCGCCCCGGACCACCCGGGACCGCCCCGGACCGCCCGGTACCGCCTCGGACCGCCCGGGACCGCCCCGGACCGCCCGGGACCGCCCCGGACCGTCCGGGGACCGCCCCGGACCGCCCGGGACCGCCCCGGACCGCCCGGGACTGCCTGGGACTGCCCGGGACCGCACGGGACCGCCCGTGACCGCCCGGGACCGCCCGGGACCGCCCCGGACCGCCCGGGACCGCCTCGGACCGCCCGGGACCGCCCAGGACCGCCCGGGACCGCCTCGGACAGCCCGGGACCGCCCCGGACCGCCCGGGACCGCCCTGGAATGCCCGGGACCGCTCGGGACCGCCCGGGACCGCCCGGACCGCCCGGGACCGCCTCGGACCGCCGGGACCGCCCAGGACCGCCCTGGAATGCCCGGGACTACCCGGGACCGCCTGGGACCGCTCTGGACCGCCCTGGACCGCCCGGGACCGCCCTGGAACGTCCGGGACCGCCCGGGACCGCCCGGGACCACCGCGACCGCCCGGGACCACCCCGGACCGCCCGGAACGCCCGGGACCGCCCGGGACCGCACGGGACTGCCCGGGACCGCCCGGGACCGCCCGGGACCGCCCGGACCGCCTGGGACCGCCTCGGACCGCCCGGGACCGCCCAGGACCACCCGGGACCGCCCCGGATCGCCCGGGACCGCCCCGGACCGCCCGGGACCGCCCTAGAACGCCCGGGACCGCCCGGGACCACCCGGGACCGCCCCGGACCGCCCGGGACCGCCTCGGACCGCCCGGCACCGCCCAGGACCGCCCGGGACCGCCCTGGACTGCCCGGGACCGCCATGGAACGCCCGGGACCGCCCGGGACCGCCCGGGACCGCCCGGGACCGCCCGGGACCGCCCGGGACCGCCCATGACCGCCCTGGAACGCCCGGGACCGCCCGGGACCGCCCGGGACCGCCCGGGACCGCCCGGGACTTCCCGCGACCGCCTGGGACCGCCCCAGACCGCCCGGGACCGCCCGGGACCGCCCGGGACCGCACGGGACCGCCTGGGACCGCCCGGGACCGCCCGGAACCGCCCCGGACCGCCCGGGACCGCCATGGAACGCCCGGGACCGCCCGGGACCGCCCGGGACCGCCCGGGACCGCCCGGGACCGCCCGGGACCGCCCATGACCGCCCTGGAACGCCCGGGACCGCCCGGGGACCGCCCGGGACCGCCCGGGACCGCCCGGGACTTCCCGCGACCGCCTGGGACCGCCCCAGACCGCCCGGGACCGCCCGGGACCGCCCGGGACCGCACGGGACCGCCTGGGACCGCCCGGGACCGCCCGGAACCGCCCCGGACCGCCCGGGACCGCCCCGGACCGCCCGGGACTGCCCTAGAACGCCCGGGACCGCCCGGGACCGCCCGGGACTGCCCCGGACCGCCCGGGACCACCTCGGACCGCCGGGACCGCCCAGGACTGCCCGGGACCGCCCTGGACCGCCCGCGACCGCCCTGGAACGCCCGGGACCGCCCGGGACCGCCCGGGACCGCCCCGGACCGCCCGGGACCGCCAAGGACCGCCCTGGAAACGCCCGGGACCGCCCAGGACCGCCCAGAACCGCCCTGGACCGCCCGGGACCGCCCGGGACCGCCCAAGACCGCCCTGGAACGCCCGGGACCGCCCGGGACCGCTCGGGACCGCCCTGGACCGCCCGGGACCGCCCTGGAACGCCCGGGACCGCCGGGGACCGCGCGGACCGCCCGGGACCGCCCGGGACCGCCTGGGACCGCCCGGAACCGCCCCGGACCGCCCGGGACCGCCCGGGACCACCCGGGACCGCACGGGACTGCCCGGGACCGCCCGGGACCGCCCGGGACCGCACGGGACCGGCCGGGACCGCCGGGGACCGCCCGGGACCGCCCGGGACCGCCCGGGACCGCCCCGGACCGCCCGGGACCGCCCCGGACCACCCGGGACCGCCCCGGACCGCCCGGTACCGCCTCGGACCGCCCGGGACCGCCCCGGACCGCCCCGGGACCGCCCGGACCGTCCGGGACCGCCCCGGACCGCCCGGGACCGCCCGGACTGCCCGGGACTGCCTGGGACTGCCCGGGACCGCACGGGACCGCCCGGGACCGCCCGGGACCGCCCGGGACCGCCCCGGACCGCCCGGGACCGCCTCGGACCGCCCGGGACCGCCCAGGACCGCCCGGGACCGCCTCGGACAGCCCGGGACCGCCCCGGACCGCCCGGGACCGCCCTGGAATGCCCGGGACCGCTCGGGACCGCCCGGGACCGCCCGGACCGCCCGGGACCGCCTCGGACCGCCGGGACCGCCCAGGACCGCCCTGGAATGCCCGGGACCACCCGGGACCGCCTGGGACCGCTCTGGATCGCCCTGGACCGCCCGGGACCGCCCTGGAACGCCCGGGACTGCCCGGGACCGCCCGGGACCGTCCGGGACCGCCCGGGACCGCCCGGGACCACCCGCGACCGCCCGGGACCACCCCGGACCGCCCGGGGAACGCCCGGGACCGCCCGGGACCGCACGGACCGCCCGGGACCGCCCGGGACCGCCCGGGACCGCCCCGGGACCGCCTGGGACCGCCTCGGACCGCCCGGGACCGCCCAGGACCACCCGGGACCGCCCCGGATCGCCCGGGACCGCCCAGGACCGCCCGGGACCGCCCTAGAACGCCCGGGACCGCCCGGGACCACCCGGGACCGCCCCGGACCGCCCGGGACCGCCTCGGACCGCCCGGCACCGCCCAGGACCGCCCGGGACCGCCCTGGACTGCCCGGGACCGCCATGGAACGCCCGGGACCGCCCGGGACCGCCCGGGACCGCCCGGGACCGCCCGGGACCGCCCGGGACCGCCCATGACCGCCCTGGAACGCCCGGGACCGCCCGGGACCGCCCGGGACCGCCCGGGACCGCCCGGACTTCCCGGGACCGCCTGGGACCGCCCCAGACCGCCCGGGACCGCCCGGGACCGCCCGGGACCGCACGGGACCGCCTGGGACCGCCCGGGACCGCCCGGAACCGCCCCGGACCGCCAGGGACCGCCCCGGACCGCCCGGGACTGCCCTAGAACGCCCGGGACCGCCCGGGACCGCCCGGGACTGCCCCGGACCGCCCGGGACCACCTCGGACCGCCCGGGACCACCCAGGACTGCCCGGGACCGCCCTGGACCGCCCGCGACCGCCCTGGAACGCCCGGGACCGCCCGGGACCGCCCGGGACCGCCCCGGACCGCCCGGGACCGCCAAGGACCGCCCTGGAACGCCCGGGACCGCCCAGGACCGCCCAGAACCGCCCTGGACCGCCCGGGACCGCCCGAGACCCGCCCGGGACCGCCCCGGACCGCCCGGGACCGCCCCGGACCACCCGGGGACCGCCCCGGACCGCCCGGGACTGCCTGGGACTGGCCGGGACCGCACGGGACCGCCCGGGACCGCCCGGGACCGCCCGGGACCGCCCCGGACCGCCCGTGACCGCCTCGGACCGCCAGGGACCGCCCAGGACCGCCCTGGACCGCCTCGGACAGCCCGGGACCGCCCCGGACCGCCCGGGACCGCCCTGGAATGCCCGGGACCGCTCGGGACCGCCCGGGACTGCCCGAACCGCCCGGGACCGCCTCGGACCGCCGGGACCGCCCAGGACCGCCCTGGAACGCCCGGGACCGCCCGGGACCGCCTGGGACCGCTCTGGACCACCCTGGACCGCCCGGGACCGCCCTGGAATGCCCGGGACTGCCCGGGACCGCCCAGGACCGCCCGGGACCGCCCGGGACCGCCCGGGACCACCCACGACCGCCCGGGAACACCCCGGCCCGCCCGGGAACGCCCGGGACCACCTGGGACCGCACGGGACCGCCCGGGACCGCCCGGGACCGCCCGGGACCGCCCGGACCGCCTGGGACCGTCTCGGACCGCCCGAGACCGCCCAGGACCACCCGGGACCGCCCCGGATCGCCCGGGACCGCCCCGGACCGCCCGGGATCGCCCTAGAACGCCCGGGACCGCCCGGGACCACCCGGGACCGCCCCGGACCGCCCGGGACCGCCTCGGACCGCACGGGGACCGCCCAGGACCGCCCTGGACCGCCCTGGACCGCCCAGGACCGCCATGGAATGCCCTGGAACGCCCGGGACCGCCCGGGACCGCCTGGGACCGCCCTGGACCGCCCGGGACCGCCCTGGAACGCCCGGGACCGCCCGTTACCGCCCGGGACCGCCCGGGACCGCCCGGGACCGTGCGGGACCACCCGGGACCGCCCGGGACCGCCCCGGACCGCCCCGGGACCGCCCGGGACCGCCAGGGACCGCACGGGACCGCCCAGGACCGTCCAGGACCGCCTGGGACCGCCCCGGACCACCCGGGACCGCCTCGGACCGCCCGGTACTGCCCAGGACCGCCGGGACCGCCCCGGACCGCCGGGACCGCCCCGGACCGCCCGGGACCGCCCTAGAACGCCCGGGACTGCTCGGGACCGCCCAGGACTGCCCCGGACCGCCCGGGACCGCCTCGGACCGCCCGGGACCGCCCAGGACCGCCCGGGACCGCCCTGGACCGCCCGGGACCGCCCTGGAACGCCCGGGACCACCCGGGATCGCCGGGACCGCCCGGGACCGCCCGGGACCGCCCGGGACCACCCAGGACCGCCCTGGAACGCCCGGGACCGCCCGGGACCGCTCGGGACCGCCCTGGACCGCCCGGGACCGCCCTGGAACGCCCGGGACCGCCGGGGACCGCCCGGGACCGCCCGGGACCGCCTGGGACCGCCTGGGGACCGCCCGGACCGCCCCGGATCGCTTGGGGACCGCCCGGGACCACCCGGGACCGCACGGGACCGCCCGGGACCGCCCGGGACCGCCCGGGACCGCACGGGACCGGCCGGGACCGCCGGGGACCGCCCGGGACCGCCCGGGACCGCCCCGGACCGCCCGGGACCGCCCCGGACCACCCGGGACCGCCCGGACCGCCCGGTACCGCCTCGGACCGCCCGGGACCGCCCGGGACCACCCCGGGACCGCCCCGGACCGCCCGGGACCGCCCCGGACCGCCCGGGACCGCCCCGGACCGCCCGGGACTGCCTGGGACTGCACGGGACCGCACGGGAACCGCCCGGGACCGCCCGGGACCGCCCGGGACCGCCCCAGACCGCCCGGGACCGCCTCGGACCGCCCGGGACCGCCCAGGACCGCCCAGGACCGCCTCGGACAGCCCGGGACCGCCCCGGACCGCCCGGGACCGCCCTGGAATGCCCGGGACCGCTCGGGACCGCCCGGGACCGCCCGGGACCGCCCGGGACCGCCCCGGACCGCCCGGGACCGCCTCGGACCGCCCGGGACCGCCCAGGACCGCCCGGGACCGCCTCGGACAGCCCGGGACTGCCCGGACCGCCCGGGACCGCCTCGGACCGCCGGACCGCCCAGGACCGCCCTGGAACGCCCGGGACCACCCGGGACCGCCTGGGACCGCTCTGGACCGCCCTGGACCGCCCGGGACCGCCCTGGAACGCCCGGGACTGCCCGGGACCGCCCGGGACCGCCCGGGACCGCCTGGGACCGCCCGGGACCACCCGCGACCGCCCGGGACCACCCCGGACCGCCCGGGAACGCCCGGGACCGCCCGGGACCGCACGGGACCGCCCAGGACCGCCCGGGACCGCCCGGGACCGCCCCGGACCGCCTGGGACCGCCTCGGACCGCCCGGGACCGCCCAGGACCACCCGGGACCGCCCCGGATCGCCCGGGACCGCCCCGGACCGCCCGGGACCGCCCTAGAACGCCCGGGACCGCCCGGGACCACCCGGGACCACCCCGGACCGCCCGGGACCGCCTCGGACCGCCCGGCACCGCCCAGGACCGCCCGGGACCGCCCTGGACCGCCCGGGACCGCCATGGAACGCCCGGGACCGCCCGGGACCGCCCGGGACCGCCCGGGACCGCCCGGGACCGCCCATGACCGCCCTGGAACGCCCGGGACCGCCCGGGACCGCCCGGGACCGCCCGGGACCGCCCGGGACCGCCCGGGACCGCCTGGGACCGCCCCAGACCGCCCGGGACCGCCCGGGACCGCCCGGGACCGCACGGGACCGCCCGGGACCGCCCGGGACCGCCCGGAACCGCCCCGGACCGCCCGGGACCGCCCCGGACCGCCCGGGACCGCCCTAGAACACCCGGGACCGCCCGGGACCGCCCGGGACCGCCCCGGACCGCCCGGGACCACCTCGGACCGCCCGGGACCGCCCAGGACTGCCCGGGACCGCCCTGGACCGCCCGCGACCGCCCTGGAACGCCCGGGACCGCCCGGGACCGCCCGGGACCGCCCCGGACCGCCCGGGACCGCCAAGGACCGCCCTGGAACGCACGGGACCGCCCAGGACCGCCCAGAACCGCCCTGGATCGCCCGGGACCGCCCGAGACCCGCCCGGGACCGCCCCGGACCGCCCGGGACCGCCCCGGACCGCCCGGGACCGCCCCGGACCGCCCGGGACTGCCCGGGACTGCCCGGGACCGCACGGGACCGCCCGGGACCGCCCGGGACCGCCCGGGACCGCCCCGGACCGCCCGGGACCGCCTCGGACCGCCCGGGACCGCCCAGGACCGCCCTGGACCGCCTCGGACAGCCCGGGACCGCCCCGGACCGCCCGGGACCGCCCTGGAATGCCCGGGACCGCTCGGGACCGCCCGGGACCGCCCGAACCGCCCGGGACCGCCTCGGACCGCCGGGACCGCCCAGGACCGCCCTGGAACGCCCGGGACCGCCCGGGACCGCCTGGGACCGCTCTGGACCGCCCTGGACCGCCCGGGACCGCCCTGGAACGCCCGGGACTGCCCGGAACCGCCCAGGACCGCCCGGGACCGCCCGGGACCGCCCGGGACCACCCCCGACCGCCCGGGAACACCCCGGCCCGCCCGGGAACGCCCGGGACCACCTGGGACCGCACGGGACCGCCCGGGACCGCCCGGGACCGCCCCGGACCGCCTGGGACCGCCTCGGACCGCCCGGGACCGCCCAGGACCACCCGGGACCGCCCCGGATCGCCCGGGACCGCCCCGGACCGCCCGGGACCGCCCTAGAACGCCCGGGACCGCCCGGGACCACCCGGGACCGCCCCGGACCGCCCGGGACCGCCTCGGACCGCCCGGGACCGCCCAGGACCGCCCGGGACCGCCCTGGACCGCCCGGGACCGCCATGGAATGCTCGGGAACGCCTGGGACAGCCCGGGACCGCCCGGGACCGCCCGGGACCGCCCGGGACCGCCCAGGACCGCCCTGGAACGCCCGGGACCGCCCGGGACCGCCCGGGACCGCCCTGGACCGCCCGCGACTGCCCTGGAACGCCCGGGACCGCCCGGGACCGCCCGGGACCGCCCGGGACCGCCCGGGACCGCCCGGGACCGCCTGGGACCGCCCCAGACCGCCCGGGACCGCCCGGGACCGCCCGGGACCGCACGGGACCGCCCGGGACCGCCCGGGACCGCCCTGGACCGCCGGGGACCGCCCTGGAATGCCCGGGACCGCCCGGGACCGCCCGGGACCGCCCGGGACCGCCTGGGACCGCCCGGGACCGCCCCAGACCGCCCGGGACCGCCCGGGACCGCCCGGGACCGCACGGGACCGCCCAGGACCGCCCGGGACCGCCCCGGACCGCCCGGGACCGCCCCGGACCGCCCGGGACCGCCCTAGAATGCCCGGGACCGCCCGGGACCGCCCGGGACCGCCCCGGACCGCCCGGGACCACCTCGGACCGCCCGGGACCGCCCAGGACTGCCCGGGACCGCCCTGGACCGCCCGCGACCGCCCTGGAACGCCCGGGACCGCCCGAGACCGCCCGGGACCGCCCGGGACCGCCCGGGACCGCCAAGGACCGCCCTGGAACGCCCGGGACCGCCCAGGACCGCCCAGAACCGCCCTGGACCGCCCGGGACCGCCCGAGACCGCCCGGGACCGCCCGGGACCGCCCGGGACCGCCCCGGACCGCCCGGGACCGCACCCGGACCGCCCAGGACCACACCCGGACCACCCGGGACCGCCCCGGACCGCAAGGACCGCCCGGGACCTCCCGGGACCGCCCGGGATCGCCCGGGACCGCCCGGGACCGCCCCGGACCGCCCGGGACCGCCCGGGACCGCCCCGGACCGCCCGGGACCGCCTCGGACCGCCCGGGACCGCCCAGGACCGCCCGGGACTGCCCCGGACCGCCCGGGAACGCCTTGGACCGCCCGCGACCGCCCTGGAATGCCCGGGACCGCTCGGGACTGCCCGGGACCGCCCGGACCGCCCGGGACCGCCTCGGACCGCCCGGGACCGCCAAGGACCGCCCTGGAACGCCCGGGACCGCCCAGGACCGCCCGGAACCACCCCGGACCGCCCGGGATCGCCCGGGACCGCCCCGGACCGCCCGGGACCGCCCCTGACCGCCCGGGACCGTCCTGGAATGCCCGGGACCGCTCGGGACCGCCCGGGACCGCCCGGACCGCCCGGGACCGCCTCGGACCACCCGGGACCGCCCAGGACCGCCCTGGAACGCCCGGGACCGCCCAGGACCGCTTGCGACCGCCCTGGACCGCCCGGGACCGCCCTGGAACGCCCGGGACCACCCGGGACCGCCCAGGACCGCCCGGGACCGCCCGGGACCACGCGGGACCACCCGGGACCGCCCGGGACCGCCCCGGACCGCCCGGGACCGCCCGGGACCGCACGGGACCGCACGGGACCGCCCGGGACCGCCCGGGACCGCCTGGGACCGCCCCAGACCGCCCGGGATTGCCTCGGACCGCCCGGTACCGCCCAGGACCGCCGGGACCGCCCCAGACCGCCCGGGACCGCCCCGGACCGCCCGGGACCGCCCTAGAACGCCCGGGACCGCCCGGGACCGCCCAGGACCGCCCCGGACCGCCTGGGACCGCCCTCGGACCGCCCGGGACCGCCCAGGACCGCCCTGGAATGCCCGGGACCGCCCGGGACCACCCGGGACCGCCCTGGACCGCCTGGGACCGCCCTGGAACGCCTGGGACCGCCCGGGACCGCCCGGGACCGCCCGGGAACGCCCGGGACCGCCCGGAACCACCCGGGACCGCCCGGGACCGCCCCGGACCGCCCGGGACCGCCCGGGACTGCCCGGGACCGCACGGGACCGCCCGGGACCGCCCAGGACCGCCCCGGACCGCCCGGGACCGCCTCGGACCACCCGGGACCGCCCCGGACCGCCCGGGACCGCCCCGGACCGCCCGGGACCACCCTAGAACGCCCGGGACCGCCCGGGACTGCCCGGGACCGCCCCGGACCGCCCGGGACAGCCTCGGACCGCCCGGGACCGCCCAGGACCGCCCTGGACCGCCCGGGACCGCCCGGGAACGCCCAGGACCGCCCAGAACCGCCCGGGACCGCCCGGGACCGCCTGGGACCGCCCAGGACCGCCCGGGACCGCCCGGGACCGCCCGGGATGGCCCCGGACCGCCCGGGAACGCCTCGGACAGCCCGGGACCGCCCTGGAACGCCCGGGACCGCCCGGGACCGCCCGGGACCGCCCAGGACCGCCCGGGACCGCCCGGGACCGCGCAGGACCGCCCTGGAACGCCCGGGACCGCCCGGGACCGCCTGGGACCGCCCTGGACCGCCCGGGACCGCCCTGGAACGCCCGGGACCGCCCAGGACCGCCCGGGACCGCCTGGGACCGCCCGGGACCGCCCCAGACCGCCCGTGACCGACCGGGACCGCCCGGGACCGCACGAGACCGCCCGGGACCGCCCGGGACCGCCCCGGACCGCCCGGGACCGCCTCGGACCGCCCGGGACCGCCCAGGACCGCCCGGAACCGCCCCGGACCACCCGGGACCGCCCCGGACCGCCCGGGACCACCCTAGAACGCCCGGGACCGCCCGGGACCGCCCGGGACCGCCCCGGACCGCCCGGGACCGCCTCGGACCGACCGGGACCGCCCAGGACCGCCCGGGACCGCCCTGGACCGCCCGGGACCGCCCTGGAACGCCCTGGAACGCCCGGGACCGCCCAGGACCGCCCGCAACCACCCCGGACCGCCCGGGACCGCCCGGGACCGCCCCGGACCGCCCGGGACCGCCCCTGACCGCCCGGGACCGCCCTGGAATGCCCGGGACCGCTCGGGACCGCCCGGGACCGCCCGGACCGCCCGGGACCGCCTCGGACCACCCGGGACCGCCCAGGACCGCCCTGGAACGCCCGGGACCGCCCAGGACCGCTTGGGACCGCCCTGGACCGCCCGGGACCGCCCTGGAACGCCCGGGACCACCCGGGACCGCCCAGGACCGCCCGGGACCGCCCGGGACCGCGTGGGACCACCCGGGACTGCCCGGGACCGCCCCGAACCGCCCGGGACCGCCCGGGACCGCACGGGACTGCACGGGACCGCCTGGGACCGCCCGGGACCGCCTGGGACCGCCCCAGACCGCCCGGGATTGCCTCGGACCGCCCGGTACCGCCCAGGACCGCCGGGACCGCCCCCAGACCGCCCGGGACCGCCCCGGACCGCCCGGGACCGCCCTAGAACGCCCGGGACCGCCCGGGACCGCCCAGGACCGCCCCGGACCGCCCGGGACCGCCTCGGACCGCCCGGGACCGCCCAGGACCGCCCTGGAATGCCCGGGACCGCCCGGGACCACCCGGGACCGCCCTGGACCGCCTGGGACCGCCCTGGAACGCCTGGGACCGCCCGGGACCGCCCGGGACCGCCCGGGAACGCCCGGGACCGCCCGGGACCACCCGGGACCGCCCGGGACCGCCCCGGACCGCCCGGGACCGCCCGGGACTGCCCGGGACCGCACGGGACCGCCCGGGACCGCCCGGGACCGCCCGGGACCGCCCGGGACCGCCCCGGACCGCCCGGGACCGCCTCGGACCGCCCGGGACCGCCCCGGACCGCCCGGGACCGCCCCGGACCGCCTGGGACCACCCTAGAACGCCCGGGACCGCCCGGGACCGCCCGGGACCGCCCCGGACCGCCCGAGACAGCCTCGGACCGCCCGGGACTGCCCAGGACCGCCCTGGACCGCCCGGGACCGCCCGGGAACGCCCAGGACCGCCCGGGACCGCCCGGGACCGCCCGGGACCGCCTGGGACCGCCCAGGACCGCCCGGGACCGCCCGGGACCGCCCGGGATGGCCCCGGACCGCCCGGGAACGCCTCGGACAGCCCGGGACCGCCCTGGAACGCCCGGGACCGCCCGGGACCGCCCGGGACCGCCCAGGACCGCCCGGGACCGCCCGGGACCGCGCAGGACCGCCCTGGAACGCCCGGGACCGCCCGGGACCGCCCGGGACCGCCCTGGACCGCCCGGGACCGCCCTGGAACGCCCGGGACCGCCCGGGACCGCCCGGGACCGCCCAGGACCGCCCGGGACCGCCTGGGACCGCCCGGGACCGCCCCAGACCGCCCGTGACCGCCCGGGACCGCCCGGGACCGCACGGGACCGCCCGGGACCGCCCGGGACCGCCCCGGACCGCCCGGGACTGCCTCGGACCGCCCGGGACCGCCCAGGACCGCCCGGAACCGCCCCGGACCACCCGGGACCGCCCCGGACTGCCCGGGACCACCCTAGAACGCCCGGGACCGCCCGGGACTGCCCGGGACCGCACGGGACCGCCCGGGACCGCCCGGGACCTCCCGGGACCGCCCTGGACCGCCCCGGACCGCCCGGGACCGCCTCGGACCGCCCGGGACTGCCCCGGACCGCCCGGGACCGCCCCGGACCGCCCGGGACCACCCTAGAACGCCCGGGACCGCCCGGGACTGCCCGGGACCGCCCCGGACCGCCCGGGACAGCCTCGGACCGCCCAGGACCGCCCAGGACCGCCCTGGACCGCCCGGGACCGCCCGGGAACGCCCAGGACCGCCCAGAACCGCCCGGGACCGCCCGGGACCGCCTGGGACCGCCCAGGACCGCCCGGGACCGCCCGGGACCGCCCGGGATGGCCCCGGACCGCCCGGGAACGCCTCGGACAGCCCGGGACCGCCCTGGAACGCCCGGGACCGCCCGGGACCGCCCGGGACCGCCCAGGACCGCCCGGGACCGCCCGGGACCGCGCAGGACCGCCCTGGAACGCCCGGGACCGCCCGGGACCGCCAGGGACCGCCCTGGACCGCCCGGGACCGCCCTGGAACGCCCGGGACCGCCCGGGACCGCCCGGGACCGCCCAGGACCGGCCGGGACCGCCTGGGACCGCCCGGGACCGCCCCAGACCGCCCGTGACCGACCGGGACCGCCCGGGACCGCACGGGACCGCCGGGACCGCCCGGGACCGCCCCGGACCGCCCGGGACCGCCTCGGACCGCCCGGGACCGCCCAGGACCGCCCGGAACCGCCCCGGACCACCCGGGACCGCCCCGGACCGCCCGGGACCACCCTAGAACGCCCGGGACCGCCCGGGACCGCCCGGGACCGCCCCGGACCGCCCGGACAGCCTCGGACCGCCCGGGACCGCCCAGGACCGCCCGGGACCGCCCTGGACCGCCCGGGACCGCCCTGGAACGCCCTGGAACGCCCGGGACCGCCCAGGACCGCCCGCAACCACCCCGGACCGCCCGGGACCGCCCGGGACCGCCCCGGACCGCCCGGGACCGCCCCTGACCGCCCGGGACCACCCTGGAATGCCCGGGACCGCTCGGGACCGCCCGGGACCGCCCGGACCGCCCGGGACCGCCTCGGACCACCCGGGACCGCCCAGGACCGCCCTGGAACGCCCGGGACCGCCCAGGACCGCCTGGGACCGCCCTGGACCGCCCGGGACCGCCCTGGAACTCCCGGGACCCACCCGGACCCCGCCCAGGACCGCCCGGGACCGCCCGGGACCGCGCGGGACCACCCGGGACTGCCCGGGACCGCCCCGGACCGCCCGGGACCGCCCGGGACCGCACGGGACCGCACGGGACCGCCCGGGACCGCCCGGGACCGCCTGGGACCGCCCCAGACCGCCCGGGATTGCCTCGGACCGCCCGGTACCGCGCAGGACCGCCGGGACCGCCCCGGACCGCCCGGGACCGCCCCGGACCGCCCGGGACCGCCCTAAGAACGCCCGGGACCGCCCGGGACCGCCCAGGACCGCCCCGACCGCCCGGGACCGCCTCGGACCGCCCGGGACCGCCCAGGACCGCCCCTGGAATGCCCGGGACCGCCCGGGACCACCCGGGACCGCCCTGGACCGCCTGGGACCGCCCTGGAACGCCTGGGACCGCCCGGGACCGCCCGGGACCGCCCGGGAACGCCCGGGACCGCCCGGGACCACCCGGGACCGCCCGGGACCGCCCCGGACCGCCCGGGACCGCCCGGGACTGCCCGGGACCGCACGGGACCGCCCAGGACCGCCCGGGACAGCCCGGGACCGCCCGGGACCGCCCCGGACCGCCCGGGACCGCCTCGGACCGCCCGGGACCGCCCCGGACCGCCCGGGACCGCCCCGGACCGCCCGGGACCACCCTAGAACGCCCGGGACCGCCCTAGACTGCCCGGGACCGCCCCGGACCGCCCGGGACAGCCTCGGACCGCCCGGGACCGCCCAGGACCGCCCTGGACCGCCCGGGACCGCCCGGGAACGCCCAGGACCGCCCGGGACCGCCCGGGACCGCCCGGGACCGCCTGGGACCGCCCAGGACCGCCCGGGACCGCCCGGGACCGCCCGGGATGGCCCCGGACCGCCCGGGAACGCCTCGGACAGCCCGGGACCGCCCTGGAACGCCCGGGACCGCCCGGGACCGCCCGGGACCGCCCAGGACCGCCCGGGACCGCCCGGTACCGCGCAGGACCGCCCTGGAACGCCCGGGACCGCCCGGGACCGCCCGGGACCGCCCTGGACCGCCCGGGACCGCCCTGGAACGCCCGGGACCGCCCGGGACCGCCCGGGACCGCCCAGGACCGCCCGGGACCGCCTGGGACCGCCCGGGACCGCCCCAGACCGCCCGTGACCGCCCGGGACCGCCCGGGACCGCACGGGACCGCCCGGGACCGCCCGGGACCGCACCGGACCGCCCGGGACCGCCTCGGACCGCCCGGGACCGCCCAGGACCGCCCGGAACCGCCCCGGACCACCCGGGACCGCCCCGGACCGCCCGGGACCACCCTAGAACGCCCGGGACCGCCCGGGACCGCCCGGGACCGCCCCGGACCGCCCGGGACCGCCTCGGACCGCCCGGGACCGCCCAGGACCGCCCGGGACCGCCTTGGACCGCCCGGGACCGCCCTGGAACGCCCGGGACCGCCCGGGACCGCCCGGGACCGCCCGGGACCGCCCGGGACCGCCCGGGACCGCCCTGGACCGCCTGGGACCGCCCTGGAACGCCTGGGACTGCCCGGGACCGCCCGGGACCGCCCGGGAACGCCCGGGACCGCCCGGAACCACCCGGGACCGCCCGGGACCGCCCCGGACCGCCCGGGACCGCCCGGGACTGCCCGGGACCGCACGGGACCGCCCGGGACCGCCCAGGACCGCCCGGGACAGCCCGGGACCGCCCGGGACCGCCCCGGACCGCCCGGGACCGCCTCGGACCGCCCGGGACCGCCCCGGACCGCCCGGGACCGCCCCGGACCGCCCGGGACCACCCTAGAACGCCCGGGACCGCCCTAGACTGCCCGGGACCGCCCCGGACCGCCCGGGACAGCCTCGGACCGCCCGGGACCGCCCAGGACCGCCCTGGACCGCCCGGGACCGCCCGGGAACGCCCAGGACCGCCCGGGACCGCCCGGGACCGCCCGGGACCGCCTGGGACCGCCCAGGACCGCCCGGGACCGCCCGGGACCGCCCGGGATGGCCCCGGACCGCCCGGGAACGCCTCGGACAGCCCGGGACCGCCCTGGAACGCCCGGGACCGCCCGGGACCGCCCGGGACCGCCCAGGACCGCCCGGGACCGCCCGGTACCGCGCAGGACCGCCCTGGAACGCCCGGGACCGCCCGGGACCGCCCGGGACCGCCCTGGACCGCCCGGGACCGCCCTGGAACGCCCGGGACCGCCCGGGACCGCCCGGGACCGCCCAGGACCGCCCGGGACCGCCTGGGACCGCCCGGGACCGCCCCAGACCGCCCGTGACCGCCCGGGACCGCCCGGGACCGCACGGGACCGCCCGGGACCGCCCGGGACCGCACCGGACCGCCCGGGACCGCCTCGGACCGCCCGGGACCGCCCAGGACCGCCCGGAACCGCCCCGGACCACCCGGGACCGCCCCGGACCGCCCGGGACCACCCTAGAACGCCCGGGACCGCCCGGGACCGCCCGGGACCGCCCCGGACCGCCCGGGACCGCCTCGGACCGCCCGGGACCGCCCAGGACCGCCCGGGACCGCCTTGGACCGCCCGGGACCGCCCTGGAACGCCCGGGACCGCCCGGGACCGCCCGGGACCGCCCGGGACCGCCCGGGACCGCCCGGGACCGCCCTGGACCGCCTGGGACCGCCCTGGAACGCCTGGGACTGCCCGGGACCGCCCGGGACCGCCCGGGAACGCCCGGGACCGCCCGGAACCACCCGGGACCGCCCGGGACCGCCCCGGACCGCCCGGGACCGCCCGGGACTGCCCGGGACCGCACGGGACCGCCCGGGACCGCCCGGGACCGCCCGGGACCGCCCGGGACCGCCCCGGACCGCCCGGGACCGCCTCGGACCGCCCGGGACCGCCCCGGACCGCCCGGGACCGCCCCGGACCGCCCGGGACCACCCTAGAACGCCCGGGACCGCCCGGGACTGCCTGGGACCGCCCCGGACCGCCCGGGACAGCCTCGGACCGCCCGGGACCGCCCAGGACCGCCCTGGACCGCCCGGGACCGCCCGGGAACGCCCAGGACCGCCCGGAACCGCCCGGGACCGCCCGGGACCGCCTGGGACCGCCCAGGACCGCCCGGGACCGCCCGGGACCGCTCGGGATGGCCCCGGACTGCCCGGGAACGCCTCGGACAGCCCGGGACCGCCCTGGAACGCCCGGGACCGCCCGGGACCGCCCGGGACCGCCCAGGACCGCCCGGGACCGCCCGGGACCGCGCAGGACCGCCCTGGAACGCCCGGGACCACCCGGGACCGCCCGGGACCGCCCTGGACCGCCCGGGACCGCCCTGGAACGCCCGGGACCGCCCGGGACCGCCCGGGACCGCCCAGGACCGCCCGGGACCGCCTGGGACCGCCCGGGACCGCCCCAGACCGCCCGTGACCGCCCGGGACCGCCCGGGACCGCACCGGACCGCCCGGGACCACCCGGGACCGCCCCGGACCGCCCGGGACCGCCACGGACCGCCCGGGACCGCCCAGGACCGCCCGGAACCGCCCCGGACCACCCGGGACCGCCCCGGACCGCCCGGGACCACCCTAGAACGCCCGGGACCGCCCGGGACCGCCCGGGACCACCCCGGACCGCCCGGGACCGCCTCGGACCGCCCGGGACCGCCCAGGACCACCCGGGACCGCCCTGGACCGCCTGGGACCGCCCTGGAACGCCCTGGAACGCCCGGGACCGCCCAGGACCGCCCGGAACCACCCCGGACCGCCCGGGACCGCCCGGGACCGCCCCGGACCGCCCGGGACCGCCCCTGACCGCCCGGGACCGCCCTGGAATGCCCGGGACCGCTCGGGACCGCCTGGGACCGCCCGGACCGACCGGGACCGCCCGGGACAGCCTCGGACCGCCCAGGACCGCCCAGGACCGCCCTGGACCGCCCGGGACCACCCTAGAACGCCCGGGACCGCCCGGGACTGCCCGGGACCGCCCCGGACCGCCCGGGACAGCCTCGGACCGCCCAGGACCGCCCAGGACCGCCCTGGACCGCCCGGGACCGCCCGGGAACGCCCAGGACCGCCCAGAACCGCCCGGGACCGCCCGGGACCGCCTGGGACCGCCCAGGACCGCCCGGGACCGCCCGGGACCGCCCGGGATGGCCCCGGACCGCCCGGGAACGCCTCGGACAGCCCGGGACCGCCCTGGAACGCCCGGGACCGCCCGGGACCGCCCGGGACCGCCCAGGACCGCCCGGGACCGCCCGGGACCGCGCAGGACCGCCCTGGAACGCCCGGGACCGCCCGGGACCGCCAGGGACCGCCCTGGACCGCCCGGGACCGCCCTGGAACGCCCGGGACCGCCCGGGACCGCCCGGGACCGCCCAGGACCGGCCGGGACCGCCTGGGACCGCCCGGGACCGCCCCAGACCGCCCGTGACCGACCGGGACCGCCCGGGACCGCACGGGACCGCCGGGACCGCCCGGGACCGCCCCGGACCGCCCGGGACCGCCTCGGACCGCCCGGGACCGCCCAGGACCGCCCGGAACCGCCCCGGACCACCCGGGACCGCCCCGGACCGCCCGGGACCACCCTAGAACGCCCGGGACCGCCCGGGACCGCCCGGGACCGCCCCGGACCGCCCGGGACAGCCTCGGACCGCCCGGGACCGCCCAGGACCGCCCGGGACCGCCCTGGACCGCCCGGGACCGCCCTGGAACGCCCTGGAACGCCCGGGACCGCCCAGGACCGCCCGCAACCACCCCGGACCGCCCGGGACCGCCCGGGACCGCCCCGGACCGCCCGGGACCGCCCCTGACCGCCCGGGACCACCCTGGAATGCCCGGGACCGCTCGGGACCGCCCGGGACCGCCCGGACCGCCCGGGACCGCCTCGGACCACCCGGGACCGCCCAGGACCGCCCTGGAACGCCCGGGACCGCCCAGGACCGCTTGGGACCGCCCTGGACCGCCCGGGACCGCCCTGGAACGCCCGGGACCACCCGGGACCGCCCAGGACCGCCCGGGACCGCCCGGGACCGCGCGGGACCACCCGGGACTGCCCGGGACCGCCCCGGACCGCCCGGGACCGCCCGGGACCGCACGGGACCGCACGGGACCGCCCGGGACCGCCCGGGACCGCCTGGGACCGCCCCAGACCGCCCGGGATTGCCTCGGACCGCCCGGTACCGCGCAGGACGCCGGGACCGCCCCGGACCGCCCGGGACCGCCCCGGACCGCCCGGGACCGCCCTAGAACGCCCGGGACCGCCCGGGACCGCCCAGGACCGCCCCGGACCGCCCGGGACCGCCTCGGACCGCCCGGGACCGCCCAGGACCGCCCTGGAATGCCCGGGACCGCCCGGGACCACCCGGGACCGCCCTGGACCGCCTGGGACCGCCCTGGAACGCCTGGGACCGCCCGGGACCGCCCGGGACCGCCCGGGAACGCCCGGGACCGCCCGGGACCACCCGGGACCGCCCGGGACCGCCCCGGACCGCCCGGGACCGCCCGGGACTGCCCGGGACCGCACGGGACCGCCCAGGACCGCCCGGGACAGCCCGGGACCGCCCGGGACCGCCCCGGACCGCCCGGGACCGCCTCGGACCGCCCGGGACCGCCCCGGACCGCCCGGGACCGCCCCGGACCGCCCGGGACCACCCTAGAACGCCCGGGACCGCCCTAGACTGCCCGGGACCGCCCCGGACCGCCCGGGACAGCCTCGGACCGCCCGGGACCGCCCAGGACCGCCCTGGACCGCCCGGGACCGCCCGGGAACGCCCAGGACCGCCCGGGACCGCCCGGGACCGCCCGGGACCGCCTGGGACCGCCCAGGACCGCCCGGGACCGCCCGGGACCGCCCGGGATGGCCCCGGACCGCCCGGGAACGCCTCGGACAGCCCGGGACCGCCCTGGAACGCCCGGGACCGCCCGGGACCGCCCGGGACCGCCCAGGACCGCCCGGGACCGCCCGGTACCGCGCAGGACCGCCCTGGAACGCCCGGGACCGCCCGGGACCGCCCGGGACCGCCCTGGACCGCCCGGGACCGCCCTGGAACGCCCGGGACCGCCCGGGACCGCCCGGGACCGCCCAGGACCGCCCGGGACCGCCTGGGACCGCCCGGGACCGCCCCAGACCGCCCGTGACCGCCCGGGACCGCCCGGGACCGCACGGGACCGCCCGGGACCGCCCGGGACCGCACCGGACCGCCCGGGACCGCCTCGGACCGCCCGGGACCGCCCAGGACCGCCCGGAACCGCCCCGGACCACCCGGGACCGCCCCGGACCGCCCGGGACCACCCTAGAACGCCCGGGACCGCCCGGGACCGCCCGGGACCGCCCCGGACCGCCCGGGACCGCCTCGGACCGCCCGGGACCGCCCAGGACCGCCCGGGACCGCCTTGGACCGCCCGGGACCGCCCTGGAACGCCCGGGACCGCCCGGGACCGCCCGGGACCGCCCGGGACCGCCCGGGACCGCCCGGGACCGCCCTGGACCGCCTGGGACCGCCCTGGAACGCCTGGGACTGCCCGGGACCGCCCGGGACCGCCCGGGAACGCCCGGGACCGCCCGGAACCACCCGGGACCGCCCGGGACCGCCCCGGACCGCCCGGGACCGCCCGGGACTGCCCGGGACCGCACGGGACCGCCCGGGACCGCCCGGGACCGCCCGGGACCGCCCGGGACCGCCCCGGACCGCCCGGGACCGCCTCGGACCGCCCGGGACCGCCCCGGACCGCCCGGGACCGCCCCGGACCGCCCGGGACCACCCTAGAACGCCCGGGACCGCCCGGGACTGCCTGGGACCGCCCCGGACCGCCCGGGACAGCCTCGGACCGCCCGGGACCGCCCAGGACCGCCCTGGACCGCCCGGGACCGCCCGGGAACGCCCAGGACCGCCCGGAACCGCCCGGGACCGCCCGGGACCGCCTGGGACCGCCCAGGACCGCCCGGGACCGCCCGGGACCGCTCGGGATGGCCCCGGACTGCCCGGGAACGCCTCGGACAGCCCGGGACCGCCCTGGAACGCCCGGGACCGCCCGGGACCGCCCGGGACCGCCCAGGACCGCCCGGGACCGCCCGGGACCGCGCAGGACCGCCCTGGAACGCCCGGGACCACCCGGGACCGCCCGGGACCGCCCTGGACCGCCCGGGACCGCCCTGGAACGCCCGGGACCGCCCGGGACCGCCCGGGACCGCCCAGGACCGCCCGGGACCGCCTGGGACCGCCCGGGACCGCCCCAGACCGCCCGTGACCGCCCGGGACCGCCCGGGACCGCACGGGACCGCCCGGGACCACCCGGGACCGCCCCGGACCGCCCGGGACCGCCACGGACCGCCCGGGACCGCCCAGGACCGCCCGGAACCGCCCCGGACCACCCGGGACCGCCCCGGACCGCCCGGGACCACCCTAGAACGCCCGGGACCGCCCGGGACCGCCCGGGACCACCCCGGACCGCCCGGGACCGCCTCGGACCGCCCGGGACCGCCCAGGACCACCCGGGACCGCCCTGGACCGCCTGGGACCGCCCTGGAACGCCCTGGAACGCCCGGGACCGCCCAGGACCGCCCGGAACCACCCCGGACCGCCCGGGACCGCCCGGGACCGCCCCGGACCGCCCGGGACCGCCCCTGACCGCCCGGGACCGCCCTGGAATGCCCGGGACCGCTCGGGACCGCCTGGGACCGCCCGGACCGACCGGGACCGCCTCGGACCACCCGGGACCGCCCAGGACCGCCCTGGAACGCCCGGGACCGCCCAGGACCGCTTGGGACCGCCCTGGACCGCCCGGGACCGCCCTGGAACGCCCGGGACCACCCGGGACCGCCCAGGACCGCCCGGGACCGCCCGGGACCGCGCGGGACCACCCGGGACTGCCCGGGACCGCCCCGGACCGCCCGGGACCGCCCGGGACCGCACGGGACCGCACGGGACCGCCCGGGACCGCCCGGGACCGCCTGGGACCGCCCCAGACCGCCCGGGATTGCCTCGGACCGCCCGGTACCGCCCAGGACCGCCGGGACCGCCCCGGACCGCCCGGGACCGCCCCAGACCGCCCGGGACCGCCCTAGAACGCCCGGGACCGCCCGGGACCGCCCAGGACCGCCCCGGACCGCCCGGGACCGCCTCGGACCGCCCGGGACCGCCCAGGACCGCCCTGGAATGCCCGGGACCGCCCGGGACCACCCGGGACCGCCCTGGACCGCCTGGGACCGCCCTGGAACGCCTGGGACCGCCCGGGACCGCCCGGGACCGCCCGGGAACGCCCGGGACCGCCCGGGACCACCCGGGACCGCCCGGGACCGCCCCGGACCGCCCGGGACCGCCCGGGACTGCCCAGGACCGCACGGGACCGCCCGGGACCGCCCGGGACCGCCCGGGACCGCCCTGGACCGCCCCGGACCGCCCGGGACCGCCTCGGACCGCCCGGGACCGCCCCGGACCGCCCGGGACCGCCCCGGACCGCCCGGGACCACCCTAGAACGCCCGGGACCGCCCGGGACTGCCCGGGACCGCCCCGGACCGCCCGGGACAGCCTCGGACCGCCCGGGACCGCCCAGGACCGCCCTGGACCGCCCGGGACCGCCCGGGAACGCCCAGGACCGCCCGGGACCGCCCGGGACCGCCCGGGACCGCGTGGGACCGCCCAGGACCGCCCGGGACCGCCCGGGACCGCCCGGGATGGCCCCGGACCGCCCGGGACCGCCTCGGACCGCCCGGGACCGCCCAGGACCGCCCGGAACCGCCCCGGACCACCCGGGACCGCCCCGGACCGCCCGGGACCACCCTAGAACGCCCGGGACCGCCCGGGACCGCCCGGGACCACCCCGGACCGCCCGGGACCGCCTCGGACCGCCCGGGACCGCCCAGGACCACCCGGGACCGCCCTGGACCGCCTGGGACCGCCCTGGAACGCCCTGGAACGCCCGGGACCGCCCAGGACCGCCCGGAACCACCCCGGACCGCCCGGGACCGCCCGGGACCGCCCCGGACCGCCCGGGACCGCCCCTGACCGCCCGGGACCGCCCTGGAATGCCCGGGACCGCTCGGGACCGCCTGGGACCGCCCGGACCGCCCGGGACCGCCTCGGACCACCCGGGACCGCCCAGGACCGCCCTGGAACGCCCGGGACCGCCCAGGACCGCTTGGGACCGCCCTGGACCGCCCGGGACCGCCCTGGAACGCCCGGGACCACCCGGGACCGCCCAGGACCGCCCGGGACCGCCCGGGACCGCGCGGGACCACCCGGGACTGCCCGGGACCGCCCCGGACCGCCCGGGACCGCCCGGGACCGCACGGGACCGCACGGGACCGCCCGGGACCGCCCGGGACCGCCTGGGACCGCCCCAGACCGCCCGGGATTGCCTCGGACCGCCCGGTACCGCCCAGGACCGCCGGGACCGCCCCGGACCGCCCGGGACCGCCCCAGACCGCCCGGGACCGCCCTAGAACGCCCGGGACCGCCCGGGACCGCCCAGGACCGCCCCGGACCGCCCGGGACCGCCTCGGACCGCCCGGGACCGCCCAGGACCGCCCTGGAATGCCCGGGACCGCCCGGGACCACCCGGGACCGCCCTGGACCGCCCGGGACCGCCCTGGAACGCCTGGGACCGCCCGGGACCGCCCGGGACCGCCCGGGAACGCCCGGGACCGCCCGGGACCACCCGGGACCGCCCGGGACCGCCCCGGACCGCCCGGGACCGCCCGGGACTGCCCAGGACCGCACGGGACCGCCCGGGACCGCCCGGGACCGCCCGGGACCGCCCTGGACCGCCCCGGACCGCCCGGGACCGCCTCGGACCGCCCGGGACCGCCCCGGACCGCCCGGGACCGCCCCGGACCGCCCGGGACCACCCTAGAACGCCCGGGACCGCCCGGGACTGCCCGGGACCGCCCCGGACCGCCCGGGACAGCCTCGGACCGCCCGGGACCGCCCAGGACCGCCCTGGACCGCCCGGGACCGCCCGGGAACGCCCAGGACCGCCCGGGACCGCCCGGGACCGCCCGGGACCGCGTGGGACCGCCCAGGACCGCCCGGGACCGCCCGGGACCGCCCGGGATGGCCCCGGACCGCCCGGGAATGCCTCGGACAGCCCGGGACCGCCCTGGAACGCCCGGGACCGCCCGGGACCGCCCGGGACCGCCCAGGACCGCCCGGGACCGCCCGGGACCGCGCAGGACCGCCCTGGAACGCCCGGGACCGCCCGGGACCGCCCGGGACCGCCCTGGACCGCCCGGGACCGCCCTGGAACGCCCGGGACCGCCCGGGACCGCCCGGGACCGCCCAGGACCGCCCGGGACCGCCTGGGACCGCTCCGGGACCGCCCCAGACCGCCCGTGACCGCCCGGGACCGCCCGGGACCGAACGGGACAGCCCGGGACCGCCCGGGACCGCCCCGGACCGCCCGGGACCGCCTCGGACCGCCCGGGACCGCCCAGGACCGCCCGGAACCGCCCCGGACCACCCGGGACCGCCCCGGACCGCCCGGGACCACCCTAGAACGCCCGGGACCGCCCGGGACCGCCCGGGAACGCCCCGGACCGCCCGGGACCGCCTCGGACCGCCCGGGACCGCCAAGGACCGCCCGGGACCGCCCTGGACCGCCCGGGACCGCCCTGGAACGCCCAGGACCGCCCGGGACCGCCCGGGACCGCCCGGGACCGCCCCGGACCGCCCGGGACCGCACCAGACCGCCCGGGACCGCCCGGGACCGCCCGGGACCGCACGGGACCGCCCAGGACCGCCCCGGACCGCCCGGGACCGCCCGGGACTGCCCGATAACGCCCGGGACCGCCCGGGACCGCCCGGGACCGCCCGGGACCGCCCAGGACCGCCCGGGACCGCCTGGGACCGCCCCGGACCGCCCGGGACCGCCTCGGACCGCCCGGGACAGCCCAGGACCGCCCGGGACCGCCCTGGACCGCCCTGGACCGCCCGGGACCGCCCTGGAATGCCCGGGACCGCCCGGGACCGCCCGGGACCGCCCGGGACCACCCGGGACCGCCCGGGACCGCGCAGGACCGCCCTGGAACGCCCGGGACCGCCCGGGACCGCCCGGGACCGCCCTGGACCGCCCGGGACCGCCCTGGAACGCCCGGGACCACCCGGGACCGCCCTGGACCGCCCGGGACCGCCCGGGACCGCCTGGGACCGCCCGGGACCGGCCCAGACCGCTCGGGACCGCCCGGGACCACCCAGGACCGCACGGGACCGCCCGGGACCGCCCGGGACCGCCCCGGAGCGCCCGAGACCGCCTCGGACCGCCCAGGACCGCCCAGGACCGCCCGGGACCGCCCCGGACCACCCGGGACCGCCCCGGACCACCCGGGACCGCCCTAGAACGCCCGGGACCGCCCGGGACCGCCCGGGACCGCCCCGGACCGCCCGAAACCGCCTCGGACCGCCCGGGACCGCCCAGGACCGCCCGGGACCGCCCTGGACCGCCCGGGACCGCCCTGGAACGCCCGGGACCGACCGGGACCGCCCGGGACCGCCCGGGACCGCCCGGGACCGCCCCGGACCGCCCGGGACCGCCTCGGACCGCCCGGGACCGCCAAGGACCGCCCGGGACCGCCCTGGACCGCCCGGGACCGCCCTGGAACGCCCGGGACCGCCCGGGACCGCCCAGGACCGCCCCGGACCGCCCGGGACCGCCCGGGACTGCCCGATAACGCCCGGGACCGCCCGGGACCGCCCGGGACCGCCCGGGACCGCCCAGGACCGCCCGGGACCGCCTGGGACCGCCCCGGACCGCCCGGGACCGCCTCGGACCGCCCGGGACAGCCCAGGACCGCCCGGGACCGCCCTGGACCGCCCTGGACCGCCCGGGAACGCCCTGGAATGCCCGGGACCGCCCGGGACCGCCCGGGACCGCCCGGGACCGACCGGGACCACCCGGGACCGCCCGGGACCGCCCCGGAGCGCCCGAGACCGCCTCGGACCGCCCAGGACCGCCCAGGACCGCCCGGGACCGCCCCGGACCACCCGGGACCGCCCCGGACCACCCGGGACCGCCCTAGAACGCCCGGGACCGCCCGGGACCGCCCGGGACCGCCCCGGACCGCCCGGAACCGCCTCGGACCGCCCGGGACCGCCCAGGACCGCCCGGGACCGCCCTGGACCGCCCGGGACCGCCCTGGAACGCCCGGGACCGACCGGGACCGCCCGGGACCGCCCGGGACCGCCCGGGACCGCCAAGGACCGCCCTGGAACGCCCGGGACCGCCCAGGACCGCCCGGAACCACCCTGGACCGCCCGGGACCGCCCTAGACCACCCGGGACCGCCCGGGACCGCCCGGGACCGCCCCGGACCGCCCGGGACCGCAACCGGACCGCCCAGGACCACACCCGGACCGCCCGGGACCGCCCGGGACCGCCCCGGACCGCCCGGGACCGCCCCTGACCGCCCGGGACCGCCCTGGAATGCCCGGGACCGCTCGGGACCGCCCGGGACCGCCTGGACCGCCCGGGACCGCCTCGGACCGCCCGGGACCGCCCAGGACCGCCCTGGAACGCCAGGGACCGCCCAGGACCGCTTGGGACCGCCCTGGACCGCCCAGGACCGCCCAGGACCGCCCGGGACAGCCTCGGACCGCCCGGACCCTCCCCGGACCCTCCCCGGAACCTCCCCGGACCCTCCCCGGACCCTCCCCGGACCCTCCCCGGACCCTCCCCGGACCCTCCCCGGACCCTCCCCGGACCCTCCCCGGACCCTCCCCGGACCCTCCCCGGACCCTCCCCGGACCCTCCCCGGACCCTCCCCGGACCCTCCCCGGACCCTCCCCGGACCCTCCCCGGACCCTCCCCGGACCCTCCCCGGACCCTCCCCGGACCCTCCCCGGACCCTCCCCGGACCCTCCCCGGACCCTCCCCGGACCCTCCCCGGACCCTCCCCGGACCCTCCCCGGACCCTCCCCGGACCCTCCCCGGACCCTCCCCGGACCCTCCCCGGACCCTCCCCGGACCCTCCCCGGACCCTCCCCGGACCCTCCCCGGACCCTCCCCGGACCCTCCCCGGACCCTCCCCGGACCCTCCCCGGACCCTCCCCGGACCCTCCCCGGACCCTCCCCGGACCCTCCCCGGACCCTCCCCGGACCCTCCCCGGACCCTCCCCGGACCCTCCCCGGACCCTCCCCGGACCCTCCCCGGACCCTCCCCGGACCCTCCCCGGACCCTCCCCGGACCCTCCCCGGACCCTCCCCGGACCCTCCCCGGACCCTCCCCGGACCCTCCCCGGACCCTCCCCGGACCCTCCCCGGACCCTCCCCGGACCCTCCCCGGACCCTCCCCGGACCCTCCCCGGACCCTCCCCGGACCCTCCCCGGACCCTCCCCGGACCCTCCCCGGACCCTCCCCGGACCCTCCCCGGACCCTCCCCGGACCCTCCCCGGACCCTCCCCGGACCCTCCCCGGACCCTCCCCGGACCCTCCCCGGACCCTCCCCGGACCCTCCCCGGACCCTCCCCGGACCCTCCCCGGACCCTCCCCGGACCCTCCCCGGACCCTCCCCGGACCCTCCCCGGACCCTCCCCGGACCCTCCCCGGACCCTCCCCGGACCCTCCCCGGACCCTCCCCGGACCCTCCCCGGACCCTCCCCGGACCCTCCCCGGACCCTCCCCGGACCCTCCCCGGACCCTCCCCGGACCCTCCCCGGACCCTCCCCGGACCCTCCCCGGACCCTCCCCGGACCCTCCCCGGACCCTCCCCGGACCCTCCCCGGACCCTCCCCGGACCCTCCCCGGACCCTCCCCGGACCCTCCCCGGACCCTCCCCGGACCCTCCCCGGACCCTCCCCGGACCCTCCCCGGACCCTCCCCGGACCCTCCCCGGACCCTCCCCGGACCCTCCCCGGACCCTCCCCGGACCCTCCCCGGACCCTCCCCGGACCCTCCCCGGACCCTCCCCGGACCCTCCCCGGACCCTCCCCGGACCCTCCCCGGACCCTCCCCGGACCCTCCCCGGACCCTCCCCGGACCCTCCCCGGACCCTCCCCGGACCCTCCCCGGACCCTCCCCGGACCCTCCCCGGACCCTCCCCGGACCCTCCCCGGACCCTCCCCGGACCCTCCCCGGACCCTCCCCGGACCCTCCCCGGACCCTCCCCGGACCCTCCCCGGACCCTCCCCGGACCCTCCCCGGACCCTCCCCGGACCCTCCCCGGACCCTCCCCGGACCCTCCCCGGACCCTCCCCGGACCCTCCCCGGACCCTCCCCGGACCCTCCCCGGACCCTCCCCGGACCCTCCCCGGACCCTCCCCGGACCCTCCCCGGACCCTCCCCGGACCCTCCCCGGACCCTCCCCGGACCCTCCCCGGACCCTCCCCGGACCCTCCCCGGACCCTCCCCGGACCCTCCCCGGACCCTCCCCGGACCCTCCCCGGACCCTCCCCGGACCCTCCCCGGACCCTCCCCGGACCCTCCCCGGACCCTCCCCGGACCCTCCCCGGACCCTCCCCGGACCCTCCCCGGACCCTCCCCGGACCCTCCCCGGACCCTCCCCGGACCCTCCCCGGACCCTCCCCGGACCCTCCCCGGACCCTCCCCGGACCCTCCCCGGACCCTCCCCGGACCCTCCCCGGACCCTCCCCGGACCCTCCCCGGACCCTCCCCGGACCCTCCCCGGACCCTCCCCGGACCCTCCCCGGACCCTCCCCGGACCCTCCCCGGACCCTCCCCGGACCCTCCCCGGACCCTCCCCGGACCCTCCCCGGACCCTCCCCGGACCCTCCCCGGACCCTCCCCGGACCCTCCCCGGACCCTCCCCGGACCCTCCCCGGACCCTCCCCGGACCCTCCCCGGACCCTCCCCGGACCCTCCCCGGACCCTCCCCGGACCCTCCCCGGACCCTCCCCGGACCCTCCCCGGACCCTCCCCGGACCCTCCCCGGACCCTCCCCGGACCCTCCCCGGACCCTCCCCGGACCCTCCCCGGACCCTCCCCGGACCCTCCCCGGACCCTCCCCGGACCCTCCCCGGACCCTCCCCGGACCCTCCCCGGACCCTCCCCGGACCCTCCCCGGACCCTCCCCGGACCCTCCCCGGACCCTCCCCGGACCCTCCCCGGACCCTCCCCGGACCCTCCCCGGACCCTCCCCGGACCCTCCCCGGACCCTCCCCGGACCCTCCCCGGACCCTCCCCGGACCCTCCCCGGACCCTCCCCGGACCCTCCCCGGACCCTCCCCGGACCCTCCCCGGACCCTCCCCGGACCCTCCCCGGACCCTCCCCGGACCCTCCCCGGACCCTCCCCGGACCCTCCCCGGACCCTCCCCGGACCCTCCCCGGACCCTCCCCGGACCCTCCCCGGACCCTCCCCGGACCCTCCCCGGACCCTCCCCGGACCCTCCCCGGACCCTCCCCGGACCCTCCCCGGACCCTCCCCGGACCCTCCCCGGACCCTCCCCGGACCCTCCCCGGACCCTCCCCGGACCCTCCCCGGACCCTCCCCGGACCCTCCCCGGACCCTCCCCGGACCCTCCCCGGACCCTCCCCGGACCCTCCCCGGACCCTCCCCGGACCCTCCCCGGACCCTCCCCGGACCCTCCCCGGACCCTCCCCGGACCCTCCCCGGACCCTCCCCGGACCCTCCCCGGACCCTCCCCGGACCCTCCCCGGACCCTCCCCGGACCCTCCCCGGACCCTCCCCGGACCCTCCCCGGACCCTCCCCGGACCCTCCCCGGACCCTCCCCGGACCCTCCCCGGACCCTCCCCGGACCCTCCCCGGACCCTCCCCGGACCCTCCCCGGACCCTCCCCGGACCCTCCCCGGACCCTCCCCGGACCCTCCCCGGACCCTCCCCGGACCCTCCCCGGACCCTCCCCGGACCCTCCCCGGACCCTCCCCGGACCCTCCCCGGACCCTCCCCGGACCCTCCCCGGACCCTCCCCGGACCCTCCCCGGACCCTCCCCGGACCCTCCCCGGACCCTCCCCGGACCCTCCCCGGACCCTCCCCGGACCCTCCCCGGACCCTCCCCGGACCCTCCCCGGACCCTCCCCGGACCCTCCCCGGACCCTCCCCGGACCCTCCCCGGACCCTCCCCGGACCCTCCCCGGACCCTCCCCGGACCCTCCCCGGACCCTCCCCGGACCCTCCCCGGACCCTCCCCGGACCCTCCCCGGACCCTCCCCGGACCCTCCCCGGACCCTCCCCGGACCCTCCCCGGACCCTCCCCGGACCCTCCCCGGACCCTCCCCGGACCCTCCCCGGACCCTCCCCGGACCCTCCCCGGACCCTCCCCGGACCCTCCCCGGACCCTCCCCGGACCCTCCCCGGACCCTCCCCGGACCCTCCCCGGACCCTCCCCGGACCCTCCCCGGACCCTCCCCGGACCCTCCCCGGACCCTCCCCGGACCCTCCCCGGACCCTCCCCGGACCCTCCCCGGACCCTCCCCGGACCCTCCCCGGACCCTCCCCGGACCCTCCCCGGACCCTCCCCGGACCCTCCCCGGACCCTCCCCGGACCCTCCCCGGACCCTCCCCGGACCCTCCCCGGACCCTCCCCGGACCCTCCCCGGACCCTCCCCGGACCCTCCCCGGACCCTCCCCGGACCCTCCCCGGACCCTCCCCGGACCCTCCCCGGACCCTCCCCGGACCCTCCCCGGACCCTCCCCGGACCCTCCCCGGACCCTCCCCGGACCCTCCCCGGACCCTCCCCGGACCCTCCCCGGACCCTCCCCGGACCCTCCCCGGACCCTCCCCGGACCCTCCCCGGACCCTCCCCGGACCCTCCCCGGACCCTCCCCGGACCCTCCCCGGACCCTCCCCGGACCCTCCCCGGACCCTCCCCGGACCCTCCCCGGACCCTCCCCGGACCCTCCCCGGACCCTCCCCGGACCCTCCCCGGACCCTCCCCGGACCCTCCCCGGACCCTCCCCGGACCCTCCCCGGACCCTCCCCGGACCCTCCCCGGACCCTCCCCGGACCCTCCCCGGACCCTCCCCGGACCCTCCCCGGACCCTCCCCGGACCCTCCCCTGGACCCTCCCCGGACCCTCCCCGGACCCTCCCCGGACCCTCCCCGGACCCTCCCCGGACCCTCCCCGGACCCTCCCCGGACCCTCCCCGGACCCTCCCCGGACCCTCCCCGGACCCTCCCCGGACCCTCCCCGGACCCTCCCCGGACCCTCCCCGGACCCTCCCCGGACCCTCCCCGGACCCTCCCCGGACCCTCCCCGGACCCTCCCCGGACCCTCCCCGGACCCTCCCCGGACCCTCCCCGGACCCTCCCCGGACCCTCCCCGGACCCTCCCCGGACCCTCCCCGGACCCTCCCCGGACCCTCCCCGGACCCTCCCCGGACCCTCCCCGGACCCTCCCCGGACCCTCCCCGGACCCTCCCCGGACCCTCCCCGGACCCTCCCCGGACCCTCCCCGGACCCTCCCCGGACCCTCCCCGGACCCTCCCCGGACCCTCCCCGGACCCTCCCCGGACCCTCCCCGGACCCTCCCCGGACCCTCCCCGGACCCTCCCCGGACCCTCCCCGGACCCTCCCCGGACCCTCCCCGGACCCTCCCCGGACCCTCCCCGGACCCTCCCCGGACCCTCCCCGGACCCTCCCCGGACCCTCCCCGGACCCTCCCCGGACCCTCCCCGGACCCTCCCCGGACCCTCCCCGGACCCTCCCCGGACCCTCCCCGGACCCTCCCCGGACCCTCCCCGGACCCTCCCCGGACCCTCCCCGGACCCTCCCCGGACCCTCCCCGGACCCTCCCCGGACCCTCCCCGGACCCTCCCCGGACCCTCCCCGGACCCTCCCCGGACCCTCCCCGGACCCTCCCCGGACCCTCCCCGGACCCTCCCCGGACCCTCCCCGGACCCTCCCCGGACCCTCCCCGGACCCTCCCCGGACCCTCCCCGGACCCTCCCCGGACCCTCCCCGGACCCTCCCCGGACCCTCCCCGGACCCTCCCCGGACCCTCCCCGGACCCTCCCCGGACCCTCCCCGGACCCTCCCCGGACCCTCCCCGGACCCTCCCCGGACCCTCCCCGGACCCTCCCCGGACCCTCCCCGGACCCTCCCCGGACCCTCCCCGGACCCTCCCCGGACCCTCCCCGGACCCTCCCCGGACCCTCCCCGGACCCTCCCCGGACCCTCCCCGGACCCTCCCCGGACCCTCCCCGGACCCTCCCCGGACCCTCCCCGGACCCTCCCCGGACCCTCCCCGGACCCTCCCCGGACCCTCCCCGGACCCTCCCCGGACCCTCCCCGGACCCTCCCCGGACCCTCCCCGGACCCTCCCCGGACCCTCCCCGGACCCTCCCCGGACCCTCCCCGGACCCTCCCCGGACCCTCCCCGGACCCTCCCCGGACCCTCCCCGGACCCTCCCCGGACCCTCCCCGGACCCTCCCCGGACCCTCCCCGGACCCTCCCCGGACCCTCCCCGGACCCTCCCCGGACCCTCCCCGGACCCTCCCCGGACCCTCCCCGGACCCTCCCCGGACCCTCCCCGGACCCTCCCCGGACCCTCCCCGGACCCTCCCCGGACCCTCCCCGGACCCTCCCCGGACCCTCCCCGGACCCTCCCCGGACCCTCCCCGGACCCTCCCCGGACCCTCCCCGGACCCTCCCCGGACCCTCCCCGGACCCTCCCCGGACCCTCCCCGGACCCTCCCCGGACCCTCCCCGGACCCTCCCCGGACCCTCCCCGGACCCTCCCCGGACCCTCCCCGGACCCTCCCCGGACCCTCCCCGGACCCTCCCCGGACCCTCCCCGGACCCTCCCCGGACCCTCCCCGGACCCTCCCCGGACCCTCCCCGGACCCTCCCCGGACCCTCCCCGGACCCTCCCCGGACCCTCCCCGGACCCTCCCCGGACCCTCCCCGGACCCTCCCCGGACCCTCCCCGGACCCTCCCCGGACCCTCCCCGGACCCTCCCCGGACCCTCCCCGGACCCTCCCCGGACCCTCCCCGGACCCTCCCCGGACCCTCCCCGGACCCTCCCCGGACCCTCCCCGGACCCTCCCCGGACCCTCCCCGGACCCTCCCCGGACCCTCCCCGGACCCTCCCCGGACCCTCCCCGGACCCTCCCCGGACCCTCCCCGGACCCTCCCCGGACCCTCCCCGGACCCTCCCCGGACCCTCCCCGGACCCTCCCCGGACCCTCCCCGGACCCTCCCCGGACCCTCCCCGGACCCTCCCCGGACCCTCCCCGGACCCTCCCCGGACCCTCCCCGGACCCTCCCCGGACCCTCCCCGGACCCTCCCCGGACCCTCCCCGGACCCTCCCCGGACCCTCCCCGGACCCTCCCCGGACCCTCCCCGGACCCTCCCCGGACCCTCCCCGGACCCTCCCCGGACCCTCCCCGGACCCTCCCCGGACCCTCCCCGGACCCTCCCCGGACCCTCCCCGGACCCTCCCCGGACCCTCCCCGGACCCTCCCCGGACCCTCCCCGGACCCTCCCCGGACCCTCCCCGGACCCTCCCCGGACCCTCCCCGGACCCTCCCCGGACCCTCCCCGGACCCTCCCCGGACCCTCCCCGGACCCTCCCCGGACCCTCCCCGGACCCTCCCCGGACCCTCCCCGGACCCTCCCCGGACCCTCCCCGGACCCTCCCCGGACCCTCCCCGGACCCTCCCCGGACCCTCCCCGGACCCTCCCCGGACCCTCCCCGGACCCTCCCCGGACCCTCCCCGGACCCTCCCCGGACCCTCCCCGGACCCTCCCCGGACCCTCCCCGGACCCTCCCCGGACCCTCCCCGGACCCTCCCCGGACCCTCCCCGGACCCTCCCCGGACCCTCCCCGGACCCTCCCCGGACCCTCCCCGGACCCTCCCCGGACCCTCCCCGGACCCTCCCCGGACCCTCCCCGGACCCTCCCCGGACCCTCCCCGGACCCTCCCCGGACCCTCCCCGGACCCTCCCCGGACCCTCCCCGGACCCTCCCCGGACCCTCCCCGGACCCTCCCCGGACCCTCCCCGGACCCTCCCCGGACCCTCCCCGGACCCTCCCCGGACCCTCCCCGGACCCTCCCCGGACCCTCCCCGGACCCTCCCCGGACCCTCCCCGGACCCTCCCCGGACCCTCCCCGGACCCTCCCCGGACCCTCCCCGGACCCTCCCCGGACCCTCCCCGGACCCTCCCCGGACCCTCCCCGGACCCTCCCCGGACCCTCCCCGGACCCTCCCCGGACCCTCCCCGGACCCTCCCCGGACCCTCCCCGGACCCTCCCCGGACCCTCCCCGGACCCTCCCCGGACCCTCCCCGGACCCTCCCCGGACCCTCCCCGGACCCTCCCCGGACCCTCCCCGGACCCTCCCCGGACCCTCCCCGGACCCTCCCCGGACCCTCCCCGGACCCTCCCCGGACCCTCCCCGGACCCTCCCCGGACCCTCCCCGGACCCTCCCCGGACCCTCCCCGGACCCTCCCCGGACCCTCCCCGGACCCTCCCCGGACCCTCCCCGGACCCTCCCCGGACCCTCCCCGGACCCTCCCCGGACCCTCCCCGGACCCTCCCCGGACCCTCCCCGGACCCTCCCCGGACCCTCCCCGGACCCTCCCCGGACCCTCCCCGGACCCTCCCCGGACCCTCCCCGGACCCTCCCCGGACCCTCCCCGGACCCTCCCCGGACCCTCCCCGGACCCTCCCCGGACCCTCCCCGGACCCTCCCCGGACCCTCCCCGGACCCTCCCCGGACCCTCCCCGGACCCTCCCCGGACCCTCCCCGGACCCTCCCCGGACCCTCCCCGGACCCTCCCCGGACCCTCCCCGGACCCTCCCCGGACCCTCCCCGGACCCTCCCCGGACCCTCCCCGGACCCTCCCCGGACCCTCCCCGGACCCTCCCCGGACCCTCCCCGGACCCTCCCCGGACCCTCCCCGGACCCTCCCCGGACCCTCCCCGGACCCTCCCCGGACCCTCCCCGGACCCTCCCCGGACCCTCCCCGGACCCTCCCCGGACCCTCCCCGGACCCTCCCCGGACCCTCCCCGGACCCTCCCCGGACCCTCCCCGGACCCTCCCCGGACCCTCCCCGGACCCTCCCCGGACCCTCCCCGGACCCTCCCCGGACCCTCCCCGGACCCTCCCCGGACCCTCCCCGGACCCTCCCCGGACCCTCCCCGGACCCTCCCCGGACCCTCCCCGGACCCTCCCCGGACCCTCCCCGGACCCTCCCCGGACCCTCCCCGGACCCTCCCCGGACCCTCCCCGGACCCTCCCCGGACCCTCCCCGGACCCTCCCCGGACCCTCCCCGGACCCTCCCCGGACCCTCCCCGGACCCTCCCCGGACCCTCCCCGGACCCTCCCCGGACCCTCCCCGGACCCTCCCCGGACCCTCCCCGGACCCTCCCCGGACCCTCCCCGGACCCTCCCCGGACCCTCCCCGGACCCTCCCCGGACCCTCCCCGGACCCTCCCCGGACCCTCCCCGGACCCTCCCCGGACCCTCCCCGGACCCTCCCCGGACCCTCCCCGGACCCTCCCCGGACCCTCCCCGGACCCTCCCCGGACCCTCCCCGGACCCTCCCCGGACCCTCCCCGGACCCTCCCCGGACCCTCCCCGGACCCTCCCCGGACCCTCCCCGGACCCTCCCCGGACCCTCCCCGGACCCTCCCCGGACCCTCCCCGGACCCTCCCCGGACCCTCCCCGGACCCTCCCCGGACCCTCCCCGGACCCTCCCCGGACCCTCCCCGGACCCTCCCCGGACCCTCCCCGGACCCTCCCCGGACCCTCCCCGGACCCTCCCCGGACCCTCCCCGGACCCTCCCCGGACCCTCCCCGGACCCTCCCCGGACCCTCCCCGGACCCTCCCCGGACCCTCCCCGGACCCTCCCCGGACCCTCCCCGGACCCTCCCCGGACCCTCCCCGGACCCTCCCCGGACCCTCCCCGGACCCTCCCCGGACCCTCCCCGGACCCTCCCCGGACCCTCCCCGGACCCTCCCCGGACCCTCCCCGGACCCTCCCCGGACCCTCCCCGGACCCTCCCCGGACCCTCCCCGGACCCTCCCCGGACCCTCCCCGGACCCTCCCCGGACCCTCCCCGGACCCTCCCCGGACCCTCCCCGGACCCTCCCCGGACCCTCCCCGGACCCTCCCCGGACCCTCCCCGGACCCTCCCCGGACCCTCCCCGGACCCTCCCCGGACCCTCCCCGGACCCTCCCCGGACCCTCCCCGGACCCTCCCCGGACCCTCCCCGGACCCTCCCCGGACCCTCCCCGGACCCTCCCCGGACCCTCCCCGGACCCTCCCCGGACCCTCCCCGGACCCTCCCCGGACCCTCCCCGGACCCTCCCCGGACCCTCCCCGGACCCTCCCCGGACCCTCCCCGGACCCTCCCCGGACCCTCCCCGGACCCTCCCCGGACCCTCCCCGGACCCTCCCCGGACCCTCCCCGGACCCTCCCCGGACCCTCCCCGGACCCTCCCCGGACCCTCCCCGGACCCTCCCCGGACCCTCCCCGGACCCTCCCCGGACCCTCCCCGGACCCTCCCCGGACCCTCCCCGGACCCTCCCCGGACCCTCCCCGGACCCTCCCCGGACCCTCCCCGGACCCTCCCCGGACCCTCCCCGGACCCTCCCCGGACCCTCCCCGGACCCTCCCCGGACCCTCCCCGGACCCTCCCCGGACCCTCCCCGGACCCTCCCCGGACCCTCCCCGGACCCTCCCCGGACCCTCCCCGGACCCTCCCCGGACCCTCCCCGGACCCTCCCCGGACCCTCCCCGGACCCTCCCCGGACCCTCCCCGGACCCTCCCCGGACCCTCCCCGGACCCTCCCCGGACCCTCCCCGGACCCTCCCCGGACCCTCCCCGGACCCTCCCCGGACCCTCCCCGGACCCTCCCCGGACCCTCCCCGGACCCTCCCCGGACCCTCCCCGGACCCTCCCCGGACCCTCCCCGGACCCTCCCCGGACCCTCCCCGGACCCTCCCCGGACCCTCCCCGGACCCTCCCCGGACCCTCCCCGGACCCTCCCCGGACCCTCCCCGGACCCTCCCCGGACCCTCCCCGGACCCTCCCCGGACCCTCCCCGGACCCTCCCCGGACCCTCCCCGGACCCTCCCCGGACCCTCCCCGGACCCTCCCCGGACCCTCCCCGGACCCTCCCCGGACCCTCCCCGGACCCTCCCCGGACCCTCCCCGGACCCTCCCCGGACCCTCCCCGGACCCTCCCCGGACCCTCCCCGGACCCTCCCCGGACCCTCCCCGGACCCTCCCCGGACCCTCCCCGGACCCTCCCCGGACCCTCCCCGGACCCTCCCCGGACCCTCCCCGGACCCTCCCCGGACCCTCCCCGGACCCTCCCCGGACCCTCCCCGGACCCTCCCCGGACCCTCCCCGGACCCTCCCCGGACCCTCCCCGGACCCTCCCCGGACCCTCCCCGGACCCTCCCCGGACCCTCCCCGGACCCTCCCCGGACCCTCCCCGGACCCTCCCCGGACCCTCCCCGGACCCTCCCCGGACCCTCCCCGGACCCTCCCCGGACCCTCCCCGGACCCTCCCCGGACCCTCCCCGGACCCTCCCCGGACCCTCCCCGGACCCTCCCCGGACCCTCCCCGGACCCTCCCCGGACCCTCCCCGGACCCTCCCCGGACCCTCCCCGGACCCTCCCCGGACCCTCCCCGGACCCTCCCCGGACCCTCCCCGGACCCTCCCCGGACCCTCCCCGGACCCTCCCCGGACCCTCCCCGGACCCTCCCCGGACCCTCCCCGGACCCTCCCCGGACCCTCCCCGGACCCTCCCCGGACCCTCCCCGGACCCTCCCCGGACCCTCCCCGGACCCTCCCCGGACCCTCCCCGGACCCTCCCCGGACCCTCCCCGGACCCTCCCCGGACCCTCCCCGGACCCTCCCCGGACCCTCCCCGGACCCTCCCCGGACCCTCCCCGGACCCTCCCCGGACCCTCCCCGGACCCTCCCCGGACCCTCCCCGGACCCTCCCCGGACCCTCCCCGGACCCTCCCCGGACCCTCCCCGGACC